>NW_028237692.1:0-144120 GCF_017979445.1 Akebia trifoliata | reverse complement strand
CCCCTCAACCTCTATAAAAACCCCTCCATTCTCCCTCACAACACCTAATGAAAATTTGACAAAAAAGAATCCTCTAAAAAAGAAACACACCTCTAAAAAAACACAACTCACCTCAACTCTCTACTCCTACTCTACTTCCTAATCATTATCAGCTCTTAACTCATCTCAACCTTCAATCCTCAACTTCAATCTTCTACATCCTCAAGAAAGTTAAGATCAACTCAAAAGGGTACATCCTTGAAGATCAAGATTGGGACAAGGTGGGTTTGAACAAAAGGCACACCCCCAATTTCCCTCTTCTACTCTCCCTTTCTCTACACATTTACACACACCACTATGGTTTAAATCACCAAAGGGCCCTTTCTTCATAAGGGTACCCTAAATGATTTGAACTGATATCGAAAGCCCCTTACACTTGAGGGCATATATCGAATTATTTTTCGATTTCATTTTCTTCTTTATTTTAAAAAATCGAATCCGAGGTTACCATATTACATGGATGGAGTATGGTGCCTAACACCTTCCCTACTCCATAAATGGACCCCCTTACCTTGAATCAAAGGTTGGACCAAACGTGCTCTATCCATTCGAGAGTCATCAAATGTCAAAATGACATGTTTTTCAAAAAATACAACTTCGGGTGACCATTCACACCCATTTCCAAAAATGAATGGTGACGACTCCAAAACACCCCAAAGTGGAGGGATGTTTCAAAAGGATGAAAATCCTATGTCCACAGCTTGGCGACTCCACTAGGGATACATACTAGTGGGTCCGACCCTCTTCCTTGATTCGGTTATTTCAAAAAAAAATGTTTGTTTTCTTTTTTGTTTTGTTTTGTTTGGTTTATCTACTGACGTTTGCCTTGTTTCTTTCTTTTTTTTATTTCACAAGTTTCATATGGGAATGGTTGTAATGTTTATTTACATATACGTTTTGCTTTATTTTTATTTTTGGACAAGGAATGTAAGGATGGATACATGTTTTGCAAAAAAGAAATGCACACACATGCACATGCGATTCATACCCCTATGCATAAGCCACCCCCCTTCCTCTTTAAATTTCTAACCCTGGATGCCGGTACTCTCAAGCCCCCGACATCGCTATTTTGGGTGGCTGGGAGGAGAACATCCACCCCATTCACCAACCTAAGACATGTACACTTCGGTGTCCATCGAGGTTTGAAGAATGGGTAGCCGGAAAACTACCTACAAACCGCATACATCGAAGCGTAATTAATAGACAAAGGATACTAAGGTTTTCAAAATTTAATTCCGTATCCATCCCACGTGTGTATGTTGTAATTGTATTTTATTTCTTTTCTTATAGCCCACGAAGGCAAGTTGTATAGACTTTAGGACATTTCCATTTTATTCTCTTTTGTATGTCCCTCTAAGTAAAAGGGGGAAATCTTTTTTCCTATCATGTGCATAAAAAAAAAGTGACATTTTTGTGGCCCAAGCCAAAAAACAGAGGCTATGTGCCTCAAAATTCAGAAATTATGGGTTAAAACGGGATGAGGACCAAAAATAAGGCAAGTTTGGAAAACCAGAAAAGGTTCTGGTCCGTGCTTTAAGCACGGACTCAAGAAACATGTTCTGGTCCGTATTTGAAGCACGGACCCAAGAAAATGGTAAAGTCCATGTTTGAAGCACGGATCAGTGTAAAATATATATATATATATATTTTTAAGATTCTGGTCCGTGTTTGAAGCACGGACTCAAGAAACATGTTCTGGTCCATGTTTGAAGCACGGACTCAAGAAAACGGTAAAGTCCGTGTTTGAAGCACGGACCAGCACAAAAAAAATAAATAAAAAAAATAAAAATAAAAATAAAAAAATTTAAGGTTCTGGTCTGTATTTGAAGCACGAACAAGCCAAAAAATGGTAGGTCTGTACTTGAAAAACGGACCCAAAAAAAAAAAAAAAAATTTTTTTTTTGCTCATTTTGTTCCTTATGTCAATCCTGACAACTTTTCTTCTCGAAGTTTTTTTTATTTTGAATTTTAAAGCTGAAAATGATTAAATGAATCACTTTACTATGAAACTCAGAATCGATCCCGCTCAAAACGGATTTTGCTCAACATGGCTCACTATCGATCTAAGTTATAATCAAACCCATCATCATCTCTTACCAAGTATCCATTTCAAAAAAAAAAAAAAAAACTGGGTCCTCGACCCAGATCCGTTTCAAACTGGGTCCGACCCAAAGCCATGTCAACTGGGTCTGACCCAGATCCATGCCAATTGGGTCCACGACCCAGATCCATTGCCAACTGGGTCCACGACCCAGATCCAATTAAAATGGGTCCATGACCCAGATCCAATCAAACTGGGTCCACGACCTAGATCCATGTCAACTGGGCATGACCCAGATCCACGACCCAGATCCGCTACAACGAGGTTTATGACCCAGATCCATTTCATTTGGGTCTAAGACCCAGATTCACTACAGACCAGATCCGCATCCAATTTCGAACCAAGTTCATGATCTAACAAAGATAACAACTGATCAATCGACTCTAATGCATTCAACTTTTTCAAAAAGAAAAAAAAAAGAGAAAAAAAAATAGATTTCAAAAAAGTGCCAATTGCAGTCCTTGATCAAAGTCGGTGCCTAGAAATATCTTACCCTATTGATACGAGGGGAATAGACTATGTCTATTAAGGGAACAAGCTGATTTAAGAGTGCCATTGTGCACCGCCTCTTCCTTGGAGATCTGCCTAGTCGACGGTGATTTCAGAGAATTGAATTGGGAGCTGCCAAAAACATAGGTTGTTCTAACTCGATTTATCTCAGAAATTACCTTTTCAAGATGCTTTCTCGACTCTGTGTCGATGCTAGCTCCGTGCTGATGAAATTACCTTTTTCAAAATACTTTCCCGACTCCATGTCGATGCCAGCTCCGTGCTGATGAAATTATTTTTTCAAAATATTTTTCCCGACTCCGTGTTGATGCCAGCTCCCTGCTGATAAAATTACCTTTTTCAAAATGCTTTCCTGACTCAGTGTCGATGTCAGCTCCGGGCTGATGTAATTTCTTTCCAAAATGTTCTACCGACCCCATATCGATGCCAGCTCCGTGCTGATGCAACTTCTTTTCAAAATACCTTACCGACTCCGCGTCGATGCCAACTCCGTGCTAATGTAATTTCTTTTCAAAATATTTTACCGACTCCGTATCGATGCCAGCTCCGTGCTGATGCAACTTATTTTCAAAATACCTTACCAATTCCGCATCGATGCCAGCTCCGTGCTGATGTAATTTATGTTCAAACTATTTTACCAACTCCGTGTCGATGCCAACTCCGTGCTGATATAATTTCTTTTCAAACTGTTTTACCAACTTCGTGTCGATGCCAGCTCCTTGCTGATGCAATTTCTTTTCAAACTGTTTTATCGACTCCGTGTCGATGCCAGCTTCATGCTGATGTAATCCTTTTCTCCCAAACAATCCAGCTCCGCGCTGAAGAACTATGTTTTCAAGCTCACCTAACTAAGTTTCCCTTTTGAGTACCATCCCATAATAATTACTGGACCTAATAAAACATCATGCATTTTCCTTTTTGTAAGTAAGATAGTAACCCTTGGTCTTCTGTACCCACAGGTGGCCAAACGAAAAAAGTACAAACATCCTGAGAAGCCTCCATACTTTCTCCGATCATCTTCATCAACTATGAGTAACTCGGATGAACCACAACCTGCTACAAATGAACTGATCGAAGCTAATGCGATGATAGCAAATTTAATAGAAACAACGAAAAGACAGGAACAAATGTTAATGGCCGTTTTGAATGGTACCAACTTTTTGCAAGCCGCCTACCACCAGGCATCTGGGTCGAACCCCGAGCAACCACAACCAGACCAACAAACCACCCCACATCCTACTGTGCCAATATACCAGGGTCCTCCGCTCTATATACCACAGAATCAACCACCTCCGGTGGTGATCCCAGATGATGAGTGTGACTTTAGGGTTCCTGAAGCTAAGAGCGCTACCGACGACAAAATGGCCCGACAGATCGAATATCTCCAAGAGGAAATACGACGGATGAAGGGCACAAATACTCTGGGGAGAACAAGGTTCAGGGACCTGTGTTTCTATCCTAACGCACAGCTGCCGGCTAAGTTCAAATGCCCGAAATTCAAGAAATACAATGGCATTGGGTGTCCTCTGCCGCACCTCAAATTGTATTGTGAGTCAATGTGCCAATATGGCTAGGATGACAGACTGCTGGTACAACTGTTCCAAAGAAGCCTAACAGGACCGGCCCTCAAATGGTTCTCGGGATTGGACCACACACTCATCAAGAGTTGACAGGACTTGGCTGAAATGTTTTGGCACAATTATCTATTCAATACATAAGTGGGTCTGGATCGAAATGATATGGCTAAGATGATGAGGAAACACAAATAAAAAAGTGAAAGAGTATGCCCAAAGATGACGGGAGTCCGCTTCACAACTACGGCTTGCGATGACTGAACAGGAGATGAACACTACGTTTATCTCGACACTGGGGCATGCCTTTTACACTCATTTGGTTGGACACACTACAGGCACCTTCTCAAATTTAGTTCAAGTAGCAGACCGGGTCGAGGAAAGGATCTGAACTGGTCTAATATTCGACTTTACAGCCTTGAGTGCAACAGCAGGGACCTCGGCACAGAAGAAATCAGTACCTTTTGTCAAAAAGAAAGAGGAAACCCAAGTTAATAATGTACAACCCAGCCAACCTCTCATTATTCAGGCACCCCAGGCCCCTTGGGCACCAGTACCTCGAGCTACTTGGGCTCCAGCACCGCAGAATCCTTTCCGAATAATTCCTCCACAAGCACAGTAGGTATCACAATATGGGCATAACCAGCAGACATGACCTAACAGGGTAAATAGAGTATTTACCAGGTTACCTATGACACTATTTGAGTTACTTCCAATCTTGCTCAGGGGTGAGTATCTCGTAAAACGTCCGCTAAATCCTGAGGCTGCCAAGGGGCCAGGGTACAACCCCAATTTGTTCTGCGAATTTCATATGGGTGCACCGGGGCACTCCACAGATCAATGCTGGCAACTCAAACATCAGGTATAGAACCTGATTGATAAGAAGACTCTCATCCTGGATGGACCTGCCAACCCACCCCAATAATAGAATATCAATCAAAACCCCCTACCTACTCACAATGAAAGGGGAAGTGGACACAGGGTGAATGTCATTCATAAGGAACTCGATTTCAATCCGTCTGTCTTGATAGCACCTATCGGGTCCAAAACCAGGGTCCACTTAACTGTGAGACCACCATCACCACAACCTCTGGGGTTAAGACCATGAAGAAAGCAATGGTGGCCGATATCGGTCATATGACAAGGGCAGGGAGATGCAAAAAAATATCAGTAAAGGGGGTAAGCATCAGGGAAAAGATTGAAGAAACGACAAAAGGGATGATAGATGAAGAAAAGATAAAGGTAAAAGGTAAGGGCAAGATGAGTGAGAGTGACCAGAAAAAAGAGGAGGTAAAAGCGACAGATAAAGAAGCTGAGGTTAAAGTAACGGACAAGGAAGCTGAAGATTTCATTAAGCTTATTCGCAAGAGTGAGCATAATATTGTAGATCAGCTAAACAAACCCAGCTCAAATCAGTATCCTAGGACGAATGCAAAACTCGAAAGAGCACCAAGAGGCGTTGCTGAGAGTTCTAGGGAAATCACATGTACCTGCAAATACCTCACCGGCACAATTGGAGCAAACGGTTGACCAGATCATGGCCCCCAATCCTATTATTTTCACAGAGAATGAATTTATGCCGGAAGGAATGGGACACATCAAGCCACTAAACATTATGGTCATATGTAAGGGTATGATGGTTGCCAGAGTACTGATTGACAATGGCTCAGCACTTAATGTCTGTCCGCTTGAAACCTTCAAGAAACTCAATGCTGATTGGTCACACGTCAAACCTAATAACAAGGTCGTTCGAGGTTTTGATAGCTCGAGAAGGGATTCTCTAGGAGAGGTGGATCTACCTATCACGATAGGCCCATGTACATTCGAAGTAACGTTTGAAGTCATGGAAATACCGACGACTTTCAACTTACTACTGGGTAGACCATGGATCCATATTGCCGAGACTGTACCTTCTTTTCTACACCAAAGAGTCAAATTCATTATGGGACAGAAGATGATATCCGTCTTGGTAGAGAACTTAATCCCGGCTGATAGGGCTCCGGGCGTGCCATTTATCGATAGAGAGATGACGAATGACAAAGCACTCTATCACTCTTATCAGTTCGCTACTGTCAATCATATTGAAAAGGGACAGGAGAAGGTAAAAGCAAAGCTATCAAGAACAAATCTAATGATTGGTCGGGTTATGAAAAGGGCAGGTAATCGACCCAAGCAAGGGTTGGGACCGGGAGGAAGAGGAAGAGCTACACTAGTAGAAGCCAAAAAGCATACTTCTTATTTTGGTCTCGGGTTCAAGCCCACAAAAAGGGATATTGTAGAAATGAACAACAAGAAAAAAGAGCTTCGACTAGCGAGAAGGAAAAACCGTGAACCAAATGTTTGAAACCTGGGCAGGGTTCCACATATCAGCATTAGCTTCCCGAAATCTCATACTAGACCCAACAGTTTATCGGAACCACTACCAGCAAAAAGGCCAAAAAAGGTAAACTTCAAGCTCGTGCATATACAAGAAGATCCAGTCGTTGAGTCCCAGCCATCCTTCGTAGAAGGTATTGATGTCCTATTCAATGGGGATTCCGACGAAGGACTGACAAAGACTACCCAAGAGCCCACAAAAGAGGAAGCAATTGAGAGTAAGGTAAAAAAATTACCTTTCCCTACTGGTATTGACTGGGCATCAGTCGTCATCCCACCAAGCTTGGGAGGGACTATGTCCCCATCTGACAAAAATCTATCGGAGGTCATGGTAATCTCCGAACCACCAACCAAATCACCCAACAAATCATTTTCACATCTCATCTGCCCCCTTAGAGAAGGGGAGATTCTGAACAATTGGGAGGAATTCCCTTGAGGCTACCATAGTCTCAAAAAAAAATGCCGTTAACCAACATCAGTTTGCCCGAGGACCATAACGAGCCCTCGTCCTCAGGTAAAGACTGTTTTGAGGGCCTCCTATCTTTACTAATGCATGATTGCTCTTCTTATTTTAGATGTCTGGAAAATAGCACTCAAAAACCAAAAAAATCAACAATTCTTCACAAATCAAAAAGTTTTCAAAAATCAAAAAAATCTAAAAGCTTTCAAAATCTCAAAAAAATAGATATATTTCAAAAGACAAAAAAAAAAGTTTTCTCAGGATTTAAGGGATTTGTCTCAATCGAATAGACCTTTGGACAGAATAGAATATGAAAATGATGAGTATGACTTCGATCTCGAACTCTACTTCGATCTCATGGGAATTGAGGAAGAGTCTGAGAACGAAGTAGAATACCCTCCAAAAGAAATCAAGGACATGTTAGAAAGACATGAAAAAGGTGTTCAGCCAAACATTGATGATACATACTCAGTTAATCTCGGCACTGAAGATGACCCACGTGTTGTGAAAATCGGAGCCTTGTTAACCCCTAAGCAGAAGGAAGAAATGATTGAACTACTGCGTAACTATCAAGACATCTTTGCTTGGTCCTATAGAGATATGCCTGGTTTAGATACGGATCTTGTTGTTCATAAGTTGCCGATCGCTCCTGGGCGCAAGCCGATCAAGCAAAAGTTAAGAAGACTCAAGCCAGAATGGACACTCAAAGTCAAAGACAAAGTGATGAAACAGTTCCAAACAGGATTTCTCGCAGTCTCCACATACCCCGAATGGCTAGCCAATGTCGTTCCGATATCGAAAAAGGACGGGAAAGTAAGAATGTGTGTCGACTATCAGGATTTGAACAAAGCCAGTCCTAAGGATGATTTTCCATTACCTCACATCGACACTCTAGTCGATAGCTCAACAGGGCATGGCATGTTCTCATTCATGGATGGTTTCTCTGGGTATAATCAGATAAAAATGGCAGAAGAAGACCAAGAGAAGACAGCATTCATTACACCCTGGGGCACGTTTCATTACAAAGTCATGCCATTCGGGCTTAAAAACGCAGGGGCAACTTATCAACGCGCAATGAGGGCTTTATTCCATGATATGATCCACAAGGAAATGGAAGTCTACGTAGATGATATGATCACTAAATCAGGCATAGAAGAAGATCATCTGGTAAATCTCAAGAAACTGTTCGACAGGCTAAGGAAATATAGCTTAAGGCTCAATCCAGCAAAGTGTGTATTCGGGACAACATTGGGCAAGCTATTGGGCTTCATCGTCAGTAGAAGAGGCATTGAGATAGATCCAGCAAAGACCAAGTACATTCTCGATATGAAAGCACCGATAACAGAAAAGGATGTCCGAGTATTTCTGGGTAGAATACAGTACATCAGTAGGTTCATCGCACAACTCACGCCTATTTGCGAACAAGTATTTAAGCTACTCAAAAAAGATATGCCGAAAGCATGGAATGAGGACTGTCAAGAAGCCTTCGACAAAATAAAGAAATATTTGCTCAATCCGCTAGTCTTGGTTCCTCCTACGCCAGGACGACCCTTACTGATGTATATCTCGATGCAAGAACCGTCTATGGGCTGTGTACTGGGGCAACACGATGAGTCAGGAAGAAAAGAGCAAGCCATCTACTATCTCAGCAAAAAGTTCACTGATTATGAGGCAAAATATTCGGCGCTCGAGAAGACTTGTTGCGCATTGGTCTGGGCATCTCAACGACTACGCCATTACCTCCTCAGTTACTCAACTATGCTCATTGCTCGAATGGACCATCTCAAGTACCTCTTCGGGAAACCAGCGTTAACGGGTCGTACTATAAAATGGCAATTACTATTATCTGAGTTTGACATCACCTATGTCACTCAAAAGGCTATAAAGGGACAAGTCATTGCCGACCATTTAGCCGAGCATCCATTGCCTGATTATGAACCATTAAAGACAAACTTTCCTGACGAAGTCATATTACTCACGGAGATTGAGGATGATGAAGAAGAACTAGGCTGGAAAATGTATTTTGACGGAGCAACAAATTAGAAGGGAAACGGAATAGGGGCAGTCTTTATCAAACCAGATGGGTCCCACGTGCCAATTGCAATCAGACTAAAATTCCAATGTTCTAACAATGAGGCTGAATACGAAGCATGCATAGCAGGGTTGAAAGCAGCATTGGCTCTCGAGGTAGATGAGATCGATGTCTTCAGAGACTCTAGCCTAGTAGTCTATCAGACAACTAGAGAATGGAAGACCCGAGAACAGAGATTGATTCCTTACCACGAGTACCTCGAAGAATTAAGCTCAAGCTTCAACAGGATTTCATTCACATATATGTCGAGAGCTAAAAATCAATTTGCTGATATACTAGCAACACTCGCTTCTATGATCAGTATTTCAGAAGACTTAGTCATTGACCCTATCGAGATTAGACTTCAAGATGAACCAGCTTACTGCCTACTCGACGAAGTTGAAGAATTTGAAGAAAAGCCTTGGTACTCAGACATCAAAGCCTATCTCGAAGATCGAACTCTCCCATCAGACGCCACGTCTAATGATCGAAGGACTATTCAGAAGCTAGGAAGCCAATTCTTCCTGAGCAATGGCATTTTTTACAAAAAATCACATCATGAAGTCCTACTCCAATGTGTGGCAGAACTAGAAGTAAGATGACTGATCGAAACCGTGCATGGTGGAGTCTGCGGACCTCACATGAATGGTCATTGCTAAAAAGATCATGAGAATGGGATATTACTGGACTACCATGGAAAGCGACTGTTATCAACATGTCCGTAAATGCCATCTCTACCAGATCTATGCCAACAAGATCAGCGTGTGAAAGCGCCCTCGATCCGCGGGGTGCGCGGATCCGCTTTTGACCCTTGAGGTTTGGGAGTCGCCACCTAGTTATTGTGGTCTAGGAACCAAACTGACTCTAACATGGATAAAAAGAACTAATCTACTATAAAAAATCTGAATTCGGGGATCATGTTACGGGGTTGGAAGGTGTTAGGCACAAACCCCGCCCAGCCAAAGCCGGTCTCTACTAACTTCCCAAATATATCACATTGCTAAAAACCTAGATAAAAATAAAAAAATAAAAAAAATTACATACCTTTCCGATAGCAAGGATTTTGTTCCCTCAGATCTGACAAAAAGAGCTCCTTGTACTGTACTCCCTTGCTTCGTTCTGTCTCCGGATTTGACTTCGGATCTCCTAGATCAAGGTATCTCCTTATTTTTGGATCTGAACTCTTCAAGTTTGTTGTGGATTTGGAGGTGTTTTTGGAGGGATTTTAGGTGTTTTCTAGACTAAAATTGAAGGAGGGATGTTAGGTAAGGAGTTGGGGCTTCAAAACTAGTGTTTATGGGGGGCTAGGGGAGCTTCTAGACCTACTTCTCTTATGGTTTATGATTTGATACGAAAATAGGGTGTGAGCACCTCTATTTATAGAATTTTTTTAAGGTGTATTTGGATAGAGTTAGTGTTTAATTAGAGATCTTTTAATTAGAGTTGTGTTTTAGTTAAAATTATTTTAGGTAGAATTGTGTTTTAATTAGAATTGTTTTAGGTAGAATTGTTTTTAAGTTAGAACTCTATTAGATAGAGTTATTATTTAATTAGAATTCTATTATGACTTTTGGTCTTATTTGATTGACTTTTAATGTTTTGACTTTAGTCTTAATTGATTGACTTTTAATATTTTGACTTCAATCTTGCTTAATTGACTTTAATTTTGACTTTAGTCTCACTTGATTGACTTTAATACTTTGACTACAGTCTTTCTTGATTGACTTTAAATTTTGGAGAACCCCCTTCCATTATTTCTTTAATTCTTTGGACCCCCAAATGGAGGGGTCCTTAAAGAAATATCCCACGAACCCTCAACAATTTTACCCGAAAGTCCGATTGATCGATTTTTTAGGTTCAAAATTTTAAATTAATTTCATTAATGTTTCACTTTAATTATTTAATATTTTATTTATTAATTTCGAAATTTTTTAATTATGAAAATTTTGAAATTACCGTTTTACCCCCGGAGATGACTTTTCACATTTTAAGTCAGTTTTTAATGTTCTAGGATGTTTTAGAATCAATTTTTCGTAAGGAATTCAATGAAAATGTTGGTTTGTGTCATTTATGAAAATTTTTATGTGAAATGATTGTGAACTTTATGAGGGGCATTTTCATAATTTTGTCAAATTTTGTTAAAATTGGTGAAATGATTTATTTGATTCCGATTTATTATTTTATGTGTTCGAGAGAGTTTTCCTAAGCGTAACGTAGGCTCTAGGGTTGTTTTGAGGTTAGGGGTATTTTTGTAATTTGGTAAATTTTTAGTGATTTTTATCGTGAAGTTTCTTTTTGGTCTGCAAGATGATAATTTCTATGTTTCTGGGGTCGTATTTTCCTAGCGTAGCGTGGTTTCTAAGGATTTGTCAATTCGAGAAACCTCATCCGGATTTCTGAAACACATCTGGGAACAAAATAAAGCAATGGAATACACATCCATCATTGGGAATCATTGCAATCGGATTGACGAGTTGATTAATCAGGCGGGTGCGAAAATGGGGTGTCTACAGATGCCCCTCTTTGGCAGAGGGTTGAAGCAAGCTAGATAGCAAATCTATTTTGGTAGATAGGGCGATATCTGAATGCCAAAGCTAGTGACAGTTCATTTTGCAGCCTGATTTAGCAATTCGTAGGGGTGTTCGGATCCTTGAGGGTAAAGCTCTCCCCAAATTAAAAGATTATCAGGTCCTTGAGCAAGAGCTCTCACTGACAGTGTCAGATCCTTGAATTTTAGAGAATTCTCCCTGACTAAAAAGTGCATGTGTGTGCACTGTGTGAAATTGATTAAAATCTGAGTAAAACAAAACTCGAGAAAATTTGAATGATATTTGAGACATATCTGAGCAAAAGTTGGGAAAAAGTTAAATGTCCTACTCTACCTACTCTAGGTGAAAGAGTAATAAATTTATATTTTTTGAGAGTCTTATTCTACCTACTCAGAGTGAAAGAGTAATGCACTAAATTTTTTTTGGGAAGTTCTACTCTACCTACCTGGAGTGAAAAAGTAATGAACTATTTTGTTTTTTTTTTTTTTTTTAGAAGTTCTACTCTACTTACTCGGAGTGAAAGAGTAATGAACTAAGCTTTTTAGAAGTCCTACTCTACCTGCCCAGGGTGAAAGAGTAATGAACTAATTTTTTAGGAGTCCTACTCTACCTGCCTAGGGTGAAAGAGTAATGAACTAATTTTTTTTTTGAAAGTTCTACTCTACTCTACCTACTCGGAGTGAAAGAGTAATGAACTAAATTTTTTTTGGGAAGTTCTACTCTACCTACCCGGAGTGAAAGAGTAATGAACTAAGCTTTTTAGAAGTCCTACTCTACCTGCCCAGGGTGAAAGAGTAATGAACTAATTTTTTTGGGAAGTTCTACTCTACCTACTCGGAGTGAAAGAGTAATGAACTAATTTTTTAGGAGTCCTACTCTACCTGCCCAGGGTGAAAGAGTAATGAACTAATTTTTTTTTTTGGAAAGTTCTACTCTACCTACTCGGAGTGAAAGAGTAATGAACCAAACTTTTTGAGAGTCCTACTCTACCTGCCTAGGCTGAAAGAGTAATGAACTAATTATTTTGGGAAGTTCTACTCTACCTACTCGGAGTGAAAGAGTAATGAACTAATTGTTTTGGGAATCCTACTCTACCTGCCCAGGGTGAAAGAGTAATGAATTAATTTTTTTTTTTGGAAAGTTCTACTCTACCTACTCGGAGTGAAAGAGTAATGAACCAAGCTTTTTGAGAGTCCTACTCTACCTGCCCAGGGTGAAAGAGTAATGAACTAATTATTTTGGGAAGTTCTACTCTACCTACTCGGAGTGAAAGAGTAATGAACTAATTGTTTTGGGAATCCTACTCTACCTGCCAGGGTGAAAGAGTAATGAATTAATTTTTTTTTGGAAAGTTCTACTCTACCTACTCAGAGTGAAAGAGTAATGAACCAAGCTTTTTGAGAGTCCTACTCTACCTGCCCAGGGTGAAAGAGTAATGAACTAATTATTTGGGAAGTTCTACTCTACCTACTCGGAGTGAAAGAGTAATGAACTAATTGTTTTGGGAATCCTACTCTACCTGCCCAGGGTGAAAGAGTAATGAATTAATTATTTTGGGAAGTTCTACTCTACCTACTCGGAGTGAAAGAGTAATGAACTAAGCTTTTTAGGAACGAACAGGAGATTAACCTCGCATTTGAAATTTTTTTTAATAAAAAGTTGGATTTTATGAAGGTCCGGTAAACATTTTAACTCTCTTTGAATCTGAGGAGTTTTCAAAATTGCTATCAAGAGGGTAACCTTTAATTCAAAGTTAACCTTATCCTTTGGGGTTGAAATTGATCAGGCATCAGAACAAAAATGCCCCTAGTTTGACAAGGAACATTGCACTGGGGATAATCGAATATAATTTGAAAATAAATGCCCTTAGTGTAAGGGGGGAAACTGTACTCTTTAGAAAAAGGAAGTGCCCTTGTTATGAAAGTTTGAAATCCTTGATTACCGCAAGCGCAATAAAGGTTTAACTTTTAATTTTGACTTTTTATATTGAAGATTTTGGGTCAGGCTCAAAGAAATTGGAAAAAAATATTTCTTTCTGAAATTCATCATAGAATTTGTTCTTTCTCCCCGTCGGTTCGCTTAGGGACATGAAACTCTTCAGATCAATCATAGACGAGATACTTGTATCCACTGAGTCTATATTTGGTTCAAACTGGGTATTGAAACTTGATCATTCGGACTTCTGATATTTCGGCTCGGGCTACCTTTTCAGCTTCTCCACTCAACGGAGATTTTCTTTTATTTTTTTGATAGCTCTAAGTTTTGCCTAGATTGCCTATCCAGGTTTTCAATCTAGCGAGCATGCTCTAACTTTTGCCTAGATCGCCTTTTTAGGTTTTCGATCTAGCGAGCTTACAATTTTTTCTTTTTTCCTTGCTTTGATTGTTGCCAAGGTCATCCTTTCAGATCTTCAACCTTGCGAGCTTACCTTAATTTTTGCCTAAGCCGCCCTTTTCGGGTTTTCAACTTAGCAGATTTTTTTCTTCTTCTTCCCTTCTGAACTTCTGGAGTTACTGTCTAATCATGCTTTGCTATCTTCCTTGACTTCTCGCACAGTACTTAGGAAGACTTTCATTGGTAAGCTTAGGACTAGGTATAAAAAGAAAGGGATTTTGAGGCTCAAAATCCCAAATGCCCCTTGTGTGACATTTCCTTTTAAATTATTTTCTCTTTCCTTGAATTTTCTTCCCCACTTTGACAATTTTTTCTTTTGAATTTTTTTTTTTATAGATTTTTCTTTGTCGGGGAATCTATTTTTTTTTTTTGATGTGGTCGGGCCTGAAGTAACTTCTCAGGTTGCCTACGTACCCCAGAATTTTGGGATCAGACCAAAACGTAGTTCGAATTTTCCCTCCCCTAGGTTAGGTGATCGGGCTGAGAAAGAAAAAGGCATCATTTTTTTTTTTTAAAAGACTGCAAAGGGCTGAGAAAGGAGATAATGAACTGGGTAGCAGGAAAATTGATTCGGCCAAAGATGGCCTCTTTAAATGTAGTACCATTTGATCCGGTCAAGGTTGGTTGACTCTGGTAGTTCACTTTCATCATAATCTTGAAGTCTGACGACTTTTCCAGATAGTATTTCCTTAATGAATGAATTTCTCCAATTGGGTTCAGACTTTCTCCTATAGTCGAGGAGGAGTGTTCAATTTTCTTTGAAGTCTGATAGTTAAATCCTTGACTTGTAAATGATGAGCTTTGACCTTTTGTCAAATGCACGGGTGACTCTTCTTAAATAAGCTTGCACATGGTACAGGGCTTTAACTCGTTTTCTTCAATCAAGTTTAATTTTCATACTGCTGACGAACCCAATTCTGTTTCTAACAAATGATTTTCCAACAAGACCCTGAGAGATGAAATTTTCATTTCAACTGGCAAGACTGTTTCCATGCCATACACTAAGGAGTAGGGAGTAGCTCTAGTAGAGGATCGAATTGAAGTTCGATATGTCCATAGCGTGAATGATAATTTTTCTGACCAATCTCGATGTGATTGACACATTTTCCTGATGATAGTCTTGAGACTCTTACTAACTGCTTCAACCGTTCCACTGATCTGAGGACGGTAGGAAGATGATTTGTGCTTCCAGATCTTTAACTTTAAACATAGAGTAATGATTTATGCTTTGAAGTACGACCCATTATCAGAGATCAGTTCAAAAGGTACCCCCATATCGACTGATAATATGTGATTTGAAACTCAATATGTAGTAAGGATAGTGTTGATACATTTTATAACATCTCTATCGATATTTTCATCTCATCAAGCGAGTATCTATTCCGTGTTGAACAACACCCAAGCTTGCACCTAACATATCCTCATCAGATCACACGAACAAGTCTTTTGAAATTTCTGAGTAAATTCATTATCCCCTCGTGTTCCTCTAGGGATAGGAGGGTTTCTATTTGAATCTCTTTAGGAATTATTTTTTGTTTTGAGGTCAATAACCTTTGTTTTCTCGATTAAACGTTGAACCTGACTCTTATCTTCTTGCTCAGGAAAGAAATCTATCCTTGAAGCCAGATTAGTAGTTAATTCGTTAATGTGCTCGAGGTATTCAAAAATTTTCTTTATCCAATCAAATTCAGAATGGGCGAAAAACACCTCTATAAAACTTGACAAATTAACTTGACTCAGTAGAAAAGAGTAGACTCGATCTAAAGAAAATATGACATTGAAAAATTAGACTCGAGCTAACTCAAATAACTCATGAAAACTCAATACAACTACCCACAACGGGCTTGATTAGAACTGAGGACTGAGACATTGCTTACAACCAACAGGATTCAGGCACGGTGATATTCAGGGAACAATTGGGCGACATTGAGAAATTCTGAGGTTTGATTTGGCGTTGACGTTCGTTCCAACTGACTGGACTAGTAACCCTAGCTAGACGGTGGACGATTGAGCTTAGGTACAATGATAACCCTTAAACCTCTTTGAAGGTGAATTTAACCAATTTCAGTGTCACCCCCTCGATAACATTTTAAATGAACCCTGAGATTTTATTGAATATATCATTTGTAAATCATTTTTCCTTCATTCTCGTTTCTTCTAGAAAACATTTTTTTTTTTGAAAAATCTTGTTCATATGGAAAACACTTTTTCTGAAAAATATATATATATTTTTTAGAGAACATTTCTTCTAGAAAATACTTTCCTTTTGTAAACCATTTCTCTTCTTTAAAAATGGGTTGAAACCCGAATTTAGAAAAGAATTTGATTTCCATTTTGATCTAAATGGCCCGACCCATCATGATTATTGGATCGAGATGGACTGGGTCATTATAAATTATTGTAAAAAATGGATTCTTTATTGGGTCGGTACACCCATTTTAATTTTCAAAAAGAAATTTTTTTATCCTTGAGGACAACCATACATTCTTGATCTCATCAGTCACATCACTCACATACATTCATCAATCACATGCATTCATTCAATAAACAACCCGGGAACACCCACGATAAGCTCGAGTCATGACCTACTGGGAAGGTTTCTAGACTCTAAGCTTACTACGTGCAATGCATTTTTATCTGGCCACCCTTGCCCAAGCACACCTATATACCTTTCGATACGTGGTGACTTGGTTTGATATACCGTATAGGTGATAATCTAAAATCTCAATTCACTTCTCTGAAGCCAAAAACAGCCAGTTTGATCTCCAGTTGAGAGGTGGCGTACAATGCTGAGCAAGGGCCCACTTAAATACCTCTCGTCTAGAATAGACATAGTCTATCCCCCTCGTACAGTAGGGTACAGCGGGGCAAGATCTTGCTTAGGCACTGGTTTTGACCAAGAAGTGCAATTGATATACTTAGACTATCTTTTATACCTACGGGTACGAGTCAAGAGTTGTAGCTTTCATAAATGGTTTGGCATCCCACGAGGGGACCGACCACGTACTAGTACTACGTTGGCAATCGGGACATGTGACTGTGTGGCTTACAATAGGTCAAAGGCTCAGGTCGCTCCAGCCTGGGTGCATCAACATACTTCTCAGAATCACCTGATCAGATGGTATTGATGCCCCCAATTTGATATACCCTAAGGTACGTGACTGGAGTTGTGGGTTTCATGAATGACGTCGCATCTCCGAAGAGACCGGGCCACTCACTAGTGCCACGTTGGCTAAATGGGACGTGTAAGTGAGTAAAACAGTAAACGTGCATGTGGTGTGTGCAAAACAGGGTGGGGTGTGCCCGGGACCTTTTTCAAACAAATGGGCCCATGGATCCAATCAAACCAATCATACATTTAATCAAAACCAAAATCAGTCAAATCATATGAATATTCAATTAAGATCACATTATTCCCATCACATAAGCACATTAACATTACGATCAACATCAATCATGTATTTCAAGCAAGATCATGGTAAATTAATCAATAATATGGCATATGATAATGATTAAACAAACATTGCAATAGGCATAATTTTTATAATTTTTAAGGTCCAATCAATGATCACTTTTGGGTGATCCAAAATAAATCGAGATTCCAATAGGTGTTACATTGATGATAAATGACAATGGTTGAGATGAGCTCACTCTCAAGAACATTAATTGTGCCAACATTAGATAAATTCAGATTTTCTGTGAATTAGGAAAATACAATCTGAACTTGTATTGATGATATCTAAGGCTCCCGATAATGAAATCGAGTGAACTCAAGTTCTAAATTAATCTACTCGATGAGATCTACATTTTATTAATAGGTGTCCAGACTTAGTTCTCACTAGAATGTTCTATAAAAACGTTTTAACATTGCTGTCCCAACTTTCATTCAGAAATAATTCCAGATCTACAGATTGAACTTGTATCGATGATATCTAAGGCTTCCAATAACGAAATTGAGTGAACTCAGATTCTAAATTAATCTACTCGACGAGATCTATATTTTATTAAAGGCTCCCAGACTTAATTCTCACTAGAATATTCTCTAAAAAAGTTTTAACATTGCTGTTCCAACTTTTATTCAGAAATAATTTCAGATTTACAGATTGAACTTGCATCGATGATATCTAAAGCTTCCGATAACGAAATTGAGTGAACTCAGATTCTAAATTAATCTACTCGACGAGATCTATGTTTTTTTTAAAGGCTCCCAGACTTAATTCTCACTAGAATATTCTCTAAAAACGTTTTAATATTTCTGTCCAACCTTCATCATTCCATCATTTTCATAGGTCAATTTGAATCTTTCATTATTTAGGGGTCATCAAAAAGTGATCCTTAATTGGAAAAAAAATGCAATACCCAAAATCATCTACAATCAAGACAAAAAATAAATAAACAGAAAAAAATAAATAAAATAAATCCAACTAAATAATAAAAAAAATCTAGTTCATCTTGGCAATGCTCCCATACTTGGGGTTTTTCAAGTTTGATCCTCAATAGTCCCCAGTGGAGTCGCCACTGAAAGCGCCCTCGATCCGCGGGGTGCGCGGATCCGCTTTTGACCCTTGAGGTTTGGGAGTCGCCACCTAGTTATTGTGGTCTAGGAACCAAACTGACTCTAACATGGATAAAAAGAACTAATCTACCAAAAAAATCTGAATTCGGGATCATGTTACGGGGTTGGAAGGTGTTAGGCACCAACCCCGCCCGGCCAAAGCCGGTCTCTACTAACTTCCCAAATATATCACATTGCTAAAAACTAGATAAAAATAAAAAAAAAAAAAATTACATACCTTTCCGATAGCAAGGATTTTGTTCCCTCAGATCTGACAAAAAGAGCTCCTTGTACTGTACTCCCTTGCTTCGTTCTGTCTCCGGATTTGACTTCGGATCTCCTAGATCAAGGTATCTCCTTTTTTTGGATCTGAACTCTTCAAGTTTGTTGTGGATTTGGGGGTGTTTTTTGGAGGGATTTTAGGTGTTTTCTAGACTAAAATTGAAGGAGGGATGTTAGGTAAGGAGTTGGGGCTCAAAACTAGGGTTTATGGGGGGCTAGGGGAGCTTCTAGACCTACTTCTCTTAGGGTTTATGATTTGATACGAAAATAGGGTGTGAGCACCTCTATTTATAGAATTTTTTTAAGGTTGATTTGGATAGAGTTAGTGTTTAATTAGAGATCTTTTAATTAGAGTTGTGTTTTAGTTAAAATTATTTTAGGTAGAATTGTGTTTTAATTAGAATTGTTTTAGGTAGAATTGTTTTTAAGTTAGAACTCTATTAGATAGAGTTATTATTTAATTAGAATTCTATTATGACTTTTGGTCTTATTTGATTGACTTTTAATGTTTTGACTTTAGTCTTAATTGATTGACTTTTAATATTTTGACTTCAGTCTTGCTTAATTGACTTTAATTTTGACTTTAGTCTCACTTGATTGACTTTAATATTTGACTACAGTCTTGCTTGATTGACTTTAAATTTTGGAGAACCCCCTTCCATTATTTCTTTAATTCTTTGGACCCCCAAATGGAGGGGTCCTTAAGAAATATCCCACGAACCCTCAACAATTTTACCCGAAAGTCCGATTGATCGATTTTTTAGGTTCAAAATTTTAAATTAATTTCATTAATGTTTCACTTTAATTATTTAATATTTTATTTATTAATTTCGAAATTTTTTAATTATGAAAATTTTGAAATTACCGTTTTACCCCCGGAGATGACTTTTCACGTTTTAAGTCGGTTTTTAATGTTCTAGGATGTTTTAGAATCGATTTTTCGTAAGCAATTCAATGAAAATGTTGGTTTGTGTCATTTATGGAAATTTTTATGTGAAATGATTGTGAACTTTATGAGGGGGATTTTCGTAATTTTGTCAAATTCTGTTAAAATTGGTGAAATGATTTATTTGGTTCCGATTTGTTATTTTATGTGTTCGAGAGAGTTTTCCTAAGCGTAACGTAGGCTCTAGGGTTGTTTTGAGGTTAGGGGTATTTTGGTAATTTGGTAAATTTTTAGTGATTTTTATCGTGAAGTTTCTTTTTGGTCTGCAAGATGATGATTTCTATGTTTCTGGGGTCGTATTTTCCTAGCGTAGCATGGTTTCTAAGGTTTTGTCAATTCGAGATACCTCATCCGGATTTCTGAAACACATCTGGTAACAAAATAAAGCAATGGAATACACATCCATCATTGGAAATCATTGCAATCGGATTGACGACTTGATTAATCAGGCGGGTGCAAAAATGGGGTGTCTACAGCGTGCCACCTTCAGAATTGCACAATATGACTATTCCTTGGCCCTTCTCACTCTGGGGCAGGGACGTCATTGGACAGATTTCGTCAAAAGCTTCAAATGGGCACTGCTTCATCCTAGTCGCTATTGATTACTTTACAAAATGGGTAGAAGCTGCATCATATGCCAATGTTACAAAAAACAACGTTCTAAAATTTGTCAAAAACAACATTATCTGCCATTACGGACTTCCCAGCAGGTTAGTGACTGACAACGCCAAGAACTTCAAGAACAAGGATATGATCAAGATATGCGAAGACTTCCAGATCACTCATCACAACTCTGTACCCTATAAACTGAAAATGAACGGATCCGTTAAGGCTGCCAACAAGAACATCAAAAAAATCACCGAGAAAATGGCAGTCACTTACAAGGATTGGCACGACATGTTGCCTTTCGCCCTCCATGCTTACTGGACTTCATTTCGAACCTCAACTGGGACAACTCCGTATTCATTGGTATATGGAATGGAAGCAGTCTTACCCGTCGAGGTTAAGATTCCCTCCCTCCGGATCTTAAAAGAAGCAGAGTTGGATGAAACAGAATGGGTTCAAGCTCGATTCGATCAGTTGAATCTAATAGAAGAAAAACGTCTCGCAGCTATCTGTCATGGTCAGATTTACCAACGACGAATCGCACAGGCCTACAACAAGAAAGTTAAACCCCGGAATTTCTCACCAGGAGACCTTGTCTTGAAAAAGATCTTACCAATCCAAGAAGATGATAGGAAAAAATTCAGACCAAACTACGAAAGACCATTCATTGTGCAGAAGGTGATGACGGGAGGAGTTTTGATCCTTATAGAGATGGACGGACAAGTTTTCCCTCAACCTATCAATGCTGACACCGTTAAGACGTACTACGCCTGAGATCTGACCCTGAGATGACGAAAGGTAGCCTGAAAACAACTATCTAACCCTAGTCAACCCTTTTGAGCCATCACGTTCAGCAATAAGACTAGGCACAACAATATAAAACGGGAAAAAACAAAAAGAAAAAAAAAAAAAAAAAAGAGACAAAAGAAAAGAAAATCAGAAAGTCAAAGCATCAAGTTACTCCTGGCCCGCATGAGGAAAAACTGTAAACGACTAAAATACAAAAAAAATCAAAAAATTAAAAAACTCGGACACTTGATCTTGAGCTCGATCCAAATCTCCAGCCTAAACAAGTTCGAGAGACGCTGGGAGGAGACATAGATCACGTTTTCGAAACAAAAATAGACGAACCCCAAGTCTAACCCACTCTAGACGAACCTACTTTACCCTTTTTGTATCTTTCCACTACACTCAGCCTTAGCCAACACTTCGTCCCATCAAAAGTCCTTTCAGATCAGGGAATGTTCTAAGGCATCATAATAACGGTGGCAGCACCAATGATCTGGTAGCTTGATCCGGACCTCAAGTCTTGTTAGTCGTTGGAAGACTCGAAAGAGGAATCTAGGTAGGATATTTGAAAAAAAAGAGTACTCGAAGTGTAGAGTAACCGATCTCGCTGCTCAACTTGAGTTGCCGAACTACGAATAGTCGTCAACAAACTCGAGAGAGGAATCCAGATCTGTTACTCAAGAAAAAGTGCCACTACAAGAGTAGAGTCGCCGATCTCGCAGCTCAACTTGAATCACCAAGCCACAAAGACACAGAAGCTCCAAACAAAATTTGTAATGTAAAAAAAAAAAAAAAGTACAAGCATAGTCTGAAAGGGCATAGTGAAAACCCGAAAGGGCGCTATGAGTAAAAGAATCAGACTATGACAAGATCAAAGCCATCGACACGATGAAAACTCAAAAAGGCGTCGATGCACAAAAATGTGGAAACCAGGTCTGGTGAAAATCGTAACTGGCACTAGGGGCAATAAGGGAAGAAAAAAAAAAGAAACGAAAAAAAAAAAAAAAATTTTGAAGAACTCCTGGCCCGTATGAGTATAAACTGTGAACAGCAAAAATTTACCAAAATCCTAAGTCCCATCGCTTATCGATATTCACCCAGTACTTGGGCACTGGGGATGACTCTAAAAAGAGCCTGAGAACCACTGACATCTATATCCTCAATAGTTGGCAAAAGCACAAATATCATCGAGATAACAAAGATTTTTCAAAAATCTTCATATTTTGGATCTACAATATCTATTCGACAAAGACAAATCACCAAAAATTCAATTATTTTCAAAACTACTATTTTGGCCAGTGATGAAAAGTCTAGGACTTATTCAAACATCATGTTTCCAAAGTAATAGATACACCTGAGGCCAAGTAAGTAAAAAACCTATTTTCCTTTTATTTCAAAAAAGTTTCACATTACATTTTGTAAACGAAAAGAAAATAAGAAAAAAAAAATGGTGCCAATCACACATCTCGACGAGAAATGAAGAAGGAATCAAGTCTCTCTTCCAAGGCACGAATGCGGACCGCTTGCCCCATCATTACTACCTCAGCGTTCGAAGCATCACATCTCACCAGGTAGGATGCAAAGGCATCAAAACAGGGACCCTGGGCAAGTCTCTCCCGGAGATCATCGATCTCCACCCTCAGGATGGAAGACTCTTCATTCCTCAAAAACTCGGGTCGAGCTATCTGGTTCTTCAAATCATGCTCAGATAGCAACCAAATCTTCTCAATCCGCTTATGAGACATCTTCATCTCCACCAGTCGATCACGGTGGTCAAAAGAACGAGAACCAGAAGACATCTCTTGAACCGAAGGCATGGCACAAGCTCTCTCAGCGATCTGTTGTTGCATCCAAAGCTGATAGTTCGGAAAAGAA
This sequence comes from Akebia trifoliata, assembly GCF_017979445.1. Classification (NCBI taxonomy): domain Eukaryota; kingdom Viridiplantae; phylum Streptophyta; class Magnoliopsida; order Ranunculales; family Lardizabalaceae; genus Akebia; species Akebia trifoliata. The sequence goes on along the minus strand of NW_028237692.1, from coordinate 120,996 downwards.
TAACCGGGGAACACAGGGTGGTCAAGAGTCACCACGTTCTTCCAAGCCCTCTCTAATCGATCACACAATCGCCATGAGGGTAAAGAAGGAGAAAAAGACCCAACCAACTCTCTGAAATCTCCATGGGTCACTATTCCCTGTTCTTCACCAAATTGTCGCAACACATGAAAAGGGATGTAGTGAGTAGCCCCAGTCAATCCAATCAATATAGCAAAACAACTCTGGGAAAATGAAAGAACCGGTGAAGTCGAAGGCTGGAAAGTGCCTAACCAATGTATCTCTTCATCTGGCATACCTTGCAAACCTTCAAACCAACCCAACTTGCCACCAGAATGGACAGGGAGTTTCCTTTTATTCATCAAAACCACTAAATCAGCATGGATGTTGAAAGGGCGACTAATGGGTGTAGTCAAAGCCAAATGATCGAAGAACCAAAGCTGCACAAAAAGGGAAGTAAACTCTAATCACACCGCTTCAAAATTTAAAGGCTTCAACTCTAATCGTCAAATAGACAAAAAAGAGGACATTACCTGCAACAATGGAGCACACCCATGATGCACTCACTTTCTCCCGCTCGAACAAGATATGAGAGACAAATAGGTTTCCCCTAGAAGCATAGGAGCCAATCTAAAACCTTGTCGAACTTGGTCGAGTACGCTTATCAAAGCTAGATTCACATACTCATTGTTCCGAGGGAACAAGAGTTGGTTCAATACCACCAAGGTCAAAATATCAAAATGAGATTGGGAATTCATGTCCCCAAGACATTGAAGCAAAAATTCTTTAGAAACCTTGAGTAGATTTGAGTTCCCATCAATCCGCCCTAGTTGTTGCTTTGTGACCCCAAAGAATCCCGATGCTTCTTTCCTATAACTTTCACGCAAGGGTGGTACGACCACCCGAGGCGATTGGCAAAGGCCAAGTATGCATTCAAACTCTTCAATCATAGGAGTCATTTCTTTATCTCTAAAACGAAACAAATTGAGCTCCGGGACCCAAAATCCCATAAAGAGCTTCTATCAAGTCCCACATGATAGTGACCTTCGACAAAGAGAGAGTGAACCCCAGCTTGTTGGAATCCCACCTAATTCTATCTTCATGGGTCATAGAACTAAGCCATTGATGTAAAAAGGGGTCTACAACGACGTACCTTTTGAGATTGGGAAGGTTGAAGTTACCTTCAAGAGAGGGAGATAAGCTTTCAGCCGCAAGATCAAAGTTGGTTGAATCCTCCAAAGCATGAGTGGGCTCCATTGATGCCCTAGTGGGTGTGAAATTCCTAAAGTCATGAAAAAGAATGACCAAATGAGGTTCTGTGGGTTAAAAAGCAAAATAAAAGGTTCTGGTTCATACATGGAGTACGGACTGAGTAAATGCACTTGAGTCCGTGCTTCATGCACGGACCATTCAAAATTGGCGCAGTCCGTGATCCATGCACGGACCAGTACATTCAAAATTTGGTGGTATGCTAAATTCGTGCATAGGGGCCCCACAAACCTTGGTTAATTCAATGCTACCGCTTCCAAGCCTCGGTTACTCAATAAGGGTTACAATCATACTCATTCGAGGTCTCAAAAATCCTGATCATACCATGAGGGCCTTCGTGGGCCCAAATACCTCGAAACATGCACATAGACCTTTGAGAGGCCCAAAATCTCATCACACGTATCTCGAGGTCTCGAAAAGACAAGCCAATTGAGAGTCACAAGGACTCGCGAGCTCAAGTACCATAAAAAACTCGCAATTTCACAAAAAGATCCAAAATGAAATAAACGATGATATATATAATCGAAAGGAGTTATCAATGTGCATAAAATACAAAAAGATATATATACATGTGTTTCAAATGTTCATAAATATATCCTAAGATCTATCGTCATCTGATCCAAGAGCATTTCGAGCAGCAGAGTCGACACCGGATAGATGTATGTCCCTTACCGGAGAAGACAGAGCCGGTACCCGAAGAGGCAGGCAGATCGTGCATCCCTAAGCCCATATCAGAAGTCTCTGAAAAATCTGCAGTGAAAGCTGGGGGTCAGGTATAAGGTCCGACGCCATTCGAAGCCTGAAGAGACAAACAGATGCACTCAAATGATAGACACATATGCAAGTAGGCTAATGAAAGAAAATGACTGAAGTTAAATATACTTGAGTAGGTGGAGGTGGATGAGCAGATGAGCTGGCCCCGTCATGGCGTCGACGATAGTCCTGAAACACCACAAAAAAGCAAAACAATCAACCTACAGTGATAAAGATACTGAATTGAAAGAAGTAAAGGAAAAGAAGAACGTACCATCTCAGCCTGTGAACGAGACTCTCTCATGGCCAGCCTCATCTCCAACTCATGGATGCGCTCAGCCTGAGCTGCCAGCCTCATCTCCAACTCATGGATGCGCTCGGCCTCAGCACAACGGGCCGCCTGGGCCTCGATCACACTGTACCCCTTTCGGAGGCGACGCAGATCATCAATCTGAGAAAAAGTAGAAAATTAGACATGAACAAATATAGAGAATCCAAAGACGAGAAAAAGAAAAGTCAAGACTCACGGAATCATCGTGCTCTCGGATGAAGACTCCACCGATCTCAGTGATCCCGGCACGCATGGGCATGGCAGGCATCAGACAACCAATGGAGGCGGTCCTGAACCAACTGATATAATCGCCCTCCACTAGAAGCCCTCTCGCTGGTGTCCCACCGACCTAGGCTAAGTACTCCTCAGCCGATAGATCTATAGAAGAAGGTATCACCGGAGCTGCTGGGATACTAAGAGATCAATCATGCTGAAAAAACAGCCGCTCTCCAAAGTAGTATACGTAGAAGAGACGGTCGATGAAACAAGGATAGAGCTCTCGTCGCATGTCTCGATCGAAGGCTGCCCACACCTCTCGGCGCTCCTAGACCGAGTGAGGAAGATCTGGAAAGGTGACTGAAAATATCTGCACAACAAAGAAAAAGGAAAACAATGAGATTCTAGAATGTTGGAAATAAACTCTAGTGCTACAAACTAAAACAAGTTACTCACCTAATGAAGCCTACACCGGTCAAAGTGGGCCCGAGCGCTACGGGCATTGCTCTTGATAGTACGCCACTTCTCGTGTCGTCCAGAAAGCACCAAGAGGATAGCCCTCATCTGGATGGCGCATCTCGGGGAGGTAGTAAGGAAAGTGTAAATGTATAAAAAGCTAAAATAAAAAAAAGAAAGCGACAAGATCAGATCAATCAATCAAAAGAAATGAAATGCCAAAAATTCAAGACTTGAGAAGGAAAGTACCTCGATAAAAGGCCAGAAGAACCTGGCAGAAATACCGCCACCTCGTGGGGAAGTAATGCCCTCTACGATACGATCTAGGCTACCAAGGATGGTGCCATAGATCAAACTCCCCCAGTCATAAGTAGCTACTTGGTGGATGTCTCGGAGGAAAGGGAGAAACCAAGTCATCACCGTGGAGTCGTCCTCCAAGAAGAAGTAGCTCCCCAACAAAAGTAAAAAACTGAGACGGAAGACTCTAGCAAAATCGACATCCCCTCGCCTCACGGTCCGACCCCGCTGGCCTAGGGTCGACCACAAAAACCTCATGCCCAGCCTATCTAGCTTGCCGACCTCTGCAACTGGAATGTAGGGAGGCCCAATCAACTCGGCAATCTCGTCCAATGGCAATATGTGAGGAAGAATGGTCTTTCCCTCCATGGAAATCCCAGTGATAGTGACAAAATCGGACGGTCGAATGCCAATCTCAGTCTCTGGCATATGAAAGATGTGCGTAGCCGGGAACCAACGCTCCATCATTGCAATAAAAATCGGGCGGTCCGATCTGAAGTAGGGAATCCTCAAAAAAGCTCCAAACCTGACCCGCGTGAACTGGCCTCTCAAATCCTCAGTAAATAGGGCGAACTCCAGCATAAAGGTCCTCCAACTACCCATATAGCTGCTAGATGGGTAAGGGGTCGACACGTCCATCTGCACGTACATCAAAACGTGCCTGCTCAACCCAGTGAGAAGAAGAGTGTCTGCCACACCCTCCCTGGCCCCTGTAGGAATCGAAGTACGAGCTCCCTCGACACCTCGTCCTCGACCACCACTACCGACACGGCCACTGCTACCACTACCATCACCTCGACCACTACTACCACCACCATCACCTCGGCCACCATGACCACCTCTGCTGGCAGCCTCGCCTATCCTTATCCTCCCAGGTACTCGTTGGACCGCAGCCCGACGTCTAGAAATACCGACCTCTGTCTCGTTCTCTGAAGACGAGCTGCTCGATGAAGACTGTGTCGCCTCCTCTACAGGCGACTCCCTGACCTGCTCATATCGAGTCCTTGCGGTCGATCTACCTCCGGACTCACCAACCAAGGCAGCCCTGCTCCCTCGAGTACGCACCATCTACAAGGAAACCCAATCACTCGATAGAAGAAACCCACAAAAAATAAATCTAGCCCAAGCCAAACCCACCAAGACCAAAGCTCTGACCTCGATCAAACCTACGAAACTAACCTAAACCAAACCAGCCCTATCATCCAAAAACCTCGACCTAGCCAAAAGAACCCTTTCGAGATATCCCCACAAGTCAAAGTTCCACCTATCCCTCTTCAATAACTATGCCTCACCACCTTGAAACCCCGCAAAACCAACCCCAACTTATCAAAAATGCCTCATTCCATTCAAACAATCTAACCATTTTTTCTACTCGTCATCCGCATCTAGTTACACCTATATCTAAAGAACCTGCCCCAAAGCCCTAAAGCAAATCCCATGGGTTCTAAGAGAGCGTGTTTGAGCATTAACAGTGAATCCTATGGTTTCTAGGAAAACATGTTTAAATATCAACATGATAAATAACGAAAGCATGCAAGGCAAAATGAATAAATCATAAACGACATGCCATGAACATTGCACATCCAAAAGCACGTACGATAAAAGAACATGCAAGACAAGACGAGCATACCACAAAGGTTCTCATGCAAAAGCAAGAATGGGCAAAGTAATACAAATCACATTGGGCATAGAACGAAAATTTTGCAATTCAAAAGCCATGTGATAAGGAGTTTCAAGAAAAGGCAAAGCATACGACAAAGTCTCATGCAATCAAAACTCCAAAATAATGAATGAAGCATAAAGAGCATACATATAACAGGTTGTGTGTTCATCAAAAATTGTTCGAAACAGGTGGTAATGCGATGGAGGTTTGCAAACTAGAAAGAAATTAATCTAAAAGAAGGAAAGACAAGCTAACCTCTGTCAAAGAAGAAATCCGAGAAGAGATCCAAGGAAAATCTGAGTCTCCATGCGCCCAATGAGCTTCCTCAAACACCCAAAATCGCAAGAGAACAAGAAGGAGAGAAGGAGATGAAGAACTAGAGGAAAACGAAACGAAATTGTCGAATGAAACGTCTTGGCGCGACGTTTTGATTTAAAAAAAGGTTCTGGTCCGTGCATGAAGCACGGACTGAATTAATTTAGCGCAGTCCGTGCTTCATGCACGGACCGAAAATATTAAAAATAGAGTCCGTGTTTGAAGCACGGACCGAATGAGATTCAAACAGTCCGTGCTTCAAAAACGGACCACCAATAAATACATAATAAAATAAAATAAAAAAAATAAAAAATAAAAATCATCAAAAAAATAAAAAAAAATAAAAAAAAATCAAAAATCAAAAAAATCAAAAATCAAAAAAATCAAAAGTCAAAATGGTATTTTGCAAAAGCCAAATTCGATTGCTTAAAGACTAGTTTGAAAATACCCATGTCAAAGATCTCACAAAATCATCACAAATCTAAGACCTCACACGAGTTCCGCACCACGAGGTCAAAGAAATCAACAAGTACCCTGTCAGACCCCGTGCTTGGGTAGCCATCTCTTATCCATCAAATCAAATCAGTGTTTTTAAAAACTTGTCTGAGCAAAATCTTTGAACCCGCACAAATCAGGGTTTCATCTATTCTTTGCAGTTCTTTGCATGCAATTCCTGCAAAGAGGGGCAGCTGTAGACACCCGAATTTGAACGGGCCCTCGACGCAAAATGCCCCAAAAATCAAAAACATTGGAATGGGCTCCAAAGCCTAAACCTACAAAAATCCAATGCATTTTCCATTAATAAATGTCTAAGGCTACTCACGTAGTCCATGGACCCAAAAACACTTCACCACCCTCATCCTTAAATTCAACCCAATATAAGCCCAAACCCATCTTTATTCTACATTTTCCAACCCAACCTAAATCCATCACCTAAGCCCATTAGATCCCTACCCTAATCCAAATCAACTCAACCCAATACTATTCAACCTAAGCCCAATCACTCTTATTAAACCCAAGTCCATAACTATTACTATGCAATTCCCTATCCAAGCCCACACCCAAACCCAACCTATGCTAAGCCCATCACATGAAACCCAAACTACTTTCCTAACCCCAATCCAACATAAACCCAACCCAACCTAAGCCCAACTCACAACCTAAGCCCAATTCACTACCCAAACCAAATCTAACCCATCATCCACATCAAACCAATCACCAATTCAACAACAAGAGATGACACATGTCATCATCCTCTTCCACCTCCCTCATCTAATCACCCATCTCCATCACCTTTCTCTAAAAAATCAACCAACTCCATCACTTCCCTCCAAAATCAACTCAACCCATAACCCTACCCAAACCTAACCTATTCCTCATCTTCTAACATCATCAACCACCAACATCACAACCCATACCCTACATACCTTAACCTATTCCCCATTCTCTAACACCATCAATCACCCATATCTCCCACACCTCAATCCATCACTTTCCCTTAAAACACTCCCACAAAATCACCTCAACCTATACCTCCCACCATCACCCCCATACCTTATCTCTAATCAACCAACCACCATCACCAATCAACCAATCTCATCATCTCTCCATTTGTCACATGTCATCATCCCTTCAATTCTCCCAAAATCCAACCAATCAACCTCTTACACCACTAATCCCCTCAAATCAAACACATTATCTCTTCAACAATCTCAACACTCATTCTCCAAACAACTCCCTTACACCACCATTCCTCCCATCAACCATCACTCATCTCACTCCACCAAACACTCTACCCAAATGGATTTGGGTAAAATCCAAACCATTTGGGTTAAACACAACCCATTCCCTCATTACAAAATTACCTTAATTTACAGTTCAAATTTCATACTCTGCTCTCTTCTAAAACCCCATGCATTATCACTATCTCATCCTTCACCCCATTATAACCCTTAAAATACCCCCTAATCTCTATAAAAACCCCTCCATTCTCCCCTCACAACACCTAATGAAAATTTGACAAAAAAGAATCCTCTAAAAAAGAAACATACTTCTAAAAAAACACAACTCACCTCAACTCTCTACTCCTACTCTACTCCCTAACCATTATCCACTCTTAACTCATCTCAACCTTCAATCCTCAACTTCAATCTTCTACATCCTCAAGCAAGTCAAGATCAACTCAAAGGGGTACATCCTTGAAGATCAAGATTGGGACAAGGTGGGTTTGAACAAAAGGCACACCCCCCAACTTCCCTCTTCTACTCTCTCTTTCTCTACACATTTACACACACCAGTATGGTCTAAATCACCAAAGGGCCCCTTCTTCATAAGGGTGCCCTCAATGATTTGAACCGATATCGAAAGTCCCTCACACTTAAGGACACACATCGAATTATTTTTCGATTTCATTTTCTTCTTTATTTTAAAAAATCGAATCTGAGGTTACCACATTACGTGGATGGAGTATGGTGCCTAACACCTTTCCTACTCCATAAATGGACCCCCTTACCTTGAATCAAAGGTTGGACCAAACGTGCTCTATCCATTCGAGAGTCATCAAATGTCAAAATGACATGTTTTTCAAAAAATACAACTTCGGGTGACCATTCACACCCATTTCGAAAATGAATGGTGACGACTCCAAAACACCCCAAAGTGAAGGGATGTTTCAAAAGGATGAAAATCCCATGTCCACACACATAATTGTAAATAAACATGCAAGTCACCTGGTGAATACAGAAAGTAAATTAACCCTGGATATCCGTTAATCAACCCATATATATCATCACAATATACAATGCAGACATCACCCATCGGGTGTGATTCTGGCATTTTACCGTTTAATCCCCTTTTCTCAATATTCACACTTTTTCAACTTTCAAACACAACTTCTTTTCCAATATTTATCAACCAAAATAACTTCATTGAATATTAAATTATTTCTCAACATTAAAATTCATTTTTATCATTTTAGTTGAAAAATCTCAAATTTTGGGTTAACTCAGGGTCCTAGCAGATAGACGGAACCAAACTGCCAAAACCAGGTCTAGCAACAACTGGCAATGGCAAAACCAGAATGGCTTGCGGCAAGTGACGATGGCACCACTAGTGCTATCAACAACACTGAATAGCCTGCACGTAAATTGGACTTTCTTCTAATATTTCAGATTGTTTATCGATTCTTCGATACACTATCCCACGCATATGTCAATTGTTAAAAACATGATTAAAACACATCAAACACATATAGTCTTCTTGAATTTTGAAATAAATGAAGAAAATCTACATTTTAAAAATAACATTGCCATTTTGATAAAAATCCTAAATGCCAATTTCCAAATCTACTATTACCAATAGAAATTGTAAGCCGCCAACCAAAATCATGGCTATTGAAAATGAAGGAACATCATAGAATTCGAAGTGCATAGTGTAAGAGTCAAGGTGATTTGCGTAGAAATCGAAGTTGGATGAGACTGATGTGCGAAAAGATCAGATGATTTGCGAAGATCTTGATGACAATGTTATCTTTTCCTTTTTCGACAAAAAATGAAATTCTAACACAAAATCCCATGTCAAATCTCAAGGTATTAGGCGGTACTTCGAAATTTTGGCATAGTTTCCTCTATTTATATTAGCATTCCAAGGTGTTAAATACTTATTAAATCATACACATGATATCCTGCATATATATACAAAAATAAATAATAGTAGAAGCCTATATACATCTAACAACGTTAGGTAGATTAAAGTGCGAAAGAAGTAATAATATAAATGATTCTATTAAAACTTCTCACTCTAACAAAAGTTCTAATCATCAACCCAAAATTTATAATACCACCTAGACGAATTGACACTGTTAGTGGGTATAGCCCCAATACTAATCAAGTAATGAGCTTTGGTAATTTATTTGACCAACCAAGTGATCGTCACTTGTTAACGTTACTTTACAACTGCCTCGTAAAGTGCAGAACATGGAACTAAAAAAATGAGAAGGAAAGAGTGAGTAACAATAGTTACCTAGTATGGAAATAAATAATTCTTGTCAACAACCTTATTCTAACATGAACAAGTAAGCATTCTAAATCATTTCAATACATACAAAGTTTTACATAATGAATTACGATTAATTGGTACATATAGTTAGGGATAAACAACTAAACAGTTAAAAATTCACATTACATCAATCAACAGTACTTACTATAATATTTTCTTTTTACACGAATCTAATTGATAAAATTAAATAGTAAACATGCATTTCATTTTATAATCTAAAATAAGGTAATAGATACATAATACACAATGGTAGAGTAGTAAAATTAGAGAGTTGGGATTATACGACTAGATTGGTCCCAATCAGGACATGATGTTTCAATAATAAAGTATTAGTTCTGATTTTATGGCTGATCGATATATTACCATATTTACGGGATAATTTATTTAGTTCAAGCTGGTCGTTTGACATGACCGTAAGCAACAGGTCTCTTTTCAATATGTTAGAACGTTCGACTACTCTAGATTGTTAGTGATGATTGATTAATCATCTTCATCTATGCCTATCAGGCGTGCATGTGATTTCCATTATACAATCCCATTCGTATATGACTACGTAACATTACAAATTCACTAGTAGAGATAAAAAGGAACTGAAAGCGCCCTCGATCCGCGGGGTGCGCGGATCCGCTTTTGACCCTTGAGGTTTGGGAGTCGCCACCTAGTTATTACGGTCTTGGAACCAATTTGACCCTACAATGGATAAAAAGAACTAATCTACTATAGAAATCTGAATCCAGGGATCATGTTACGGGGTTGGAAGGTGTTAGGCACTAACCCCGCCCGGCCAATGCCGGTCTCTACTTATCCCAAATATAACTAAATCGCTAATGATAAAACCTAGATTAAAAAAATAATAAAAAAAAACCTTACCTTCAATCTGCAAAAGTATTATTCCCTCAGATCTGAAAAACAGTTCCTTGTACCGTACTCCTTGCTTCGTTTTGTCTCCGGATCTGATTTCTGATCTCCGAGGCAAGGTGTCTCCTTCTTGGATCTGGATGCTTTGAATTTGTGGTGGATTTTTGGGATGTTTTTGGGAGGTTTTTGGGTGTTTTTTAGGCTAAAATCGGAGTTGGGGTGTTTGGGAAGGAGTTGGGGCTCCAAAATTAGGGTTTTGAAGGGGTTGTGGAGGCTTCTTCACCTACTTTTTCTAGGGTTTTTTCTTTGATACGAAAATAGGGTGTGGAGGCTCCTATTTATAAAGTTTTTAGAAGCATTAGGGTTTGATTAGGATTTCTTTTAGGGTTTCAATTAGGGTTTTGACTTAGTCTTTAGGGTTTTAGGATTTTGACTTTAGTCTTATGAGATTGACTTGATTAGTTTTAGATTAGGGTTTGGATTTAGGGTTTTGACCTTAGTCTTATGAGATTGACTTGATTAATTTAGATTAGGATTTTGATTTAGGGTTTTGACCTTAGTCTTATGAGATTGACTCGATTAGTACCTTGACTTCAGTCTTGCTTGATTGACTTTAATTTTGACTTCAGTCTCACTTGATTGACTTTAATACCTTGACTTCAGTCTTGCTTGATTTACTTTTAATTTTTGGAGAACCCCCTTCTATTATATCTTTAATTCTTTGGACCCCCAAATGGAGGGGTCCTTAAAGAAATATCCCACGAACCCTCAACAATTTTGCCTGAGAGTCCAATTAATCGATTTTTTAGGTTCAACTTTTTAAATTAATTTCATTAATGTTTCACTTTAATTATTTAATGTTTTATTTATTAATTTCGAATTTTTTAATTATGAAAATTGTGAAATTACCGTTTTGCCCCCGGAGAGGACTTTTCACGTTTCAAGTCGGTTTTTAATGTTCTAGGATGTTTTGGAATCAGTTCTTCGTAAGGAATTCAATGGGAATGTTGGTTTTTGTCATTTATGAAGTTTTTTATATGAAATGATCGTGAACTTTATGAGGGGTATTTTCGTAATTTTGTCAAATTTTGTGAAAATTGGCGAAGTGGTTTACTTGGTTTCGATTTGTTGTTTTATGTGTTTGAACGGATTTTCCTAAGCGTAATGTAGGCTCTAAGGTTGTTTTGAGATTAGGGGTATTTTGGTAATTTAATCATTTTTAGTAATTTTTATCGTGAAGCTTCTATTTGGTTTGCAAGATGATGATTTCTATGTTTCTGGGGTCGTATTTTCCTAGCGTAGCGTGGTTTCTAAGTTTTGTCAGTTCGAGATACCTCATCCGGATTTCTGAAACATATCTGGTAACAAAATAAAGCATTGGAATAGACATCCATCATTGGGAAACTTTGCGATCGGGTTGACGACTTGATTAATCCGGAGGATGCAAAAATGGGGTGTCTACAGATGCCCCTCTTTGGCATAGGGTTGAAGCAAACTAGATAGCAAATCTATCTTGGTAGATTAGTGCGATATCCGAATGCCAAAGCTAGTGACAGTTCATTTTGCAGCCTGATTTAACAATTCGTCGGGGTATTCGGATCATTGAGGGTAAAGCTCTCCCCGAATTAAAAGGTTGTCAGGTCCTTGAGCGCAAACTCTCACTGACGGTGTGAGATCTTTGAATTTTAGAGAATTCTCCCTGACTAAAAAGTGCAAATGTGCAAGTGTGTGGCTTAAAATATGAGCATAATTTGAGTATAAACTGAGCATAATTTGAATATAATCTGAGCATAATTCCGAGAAAACCCTCGACGATAACTGAGCATAGTTCTGAGAAAACCCTCGGCGGTAACTGAGCATAATTCCGAGAAAACTCTCGGCGGTATCTGAGCATAATTCCAAGAAAACCCTTGGCGGCATCTGAGCATAATTCCGAGAAAACCCTCGACGGCATCTGAGCATAATTCCAAGAAAACCCTTGGCGGTATCTGAGCATAATTCCGAGAAAACCCTCGGCGGTATCTGAGCATAATTCCAAGAAAACCCTCGACGGTATCTGAGCATAATTCCAAGAAAACCCTTGGCGGCATCTGAGCATAATTCCGAGAAAACCCTCGGCGGTATCTGAGCATAATTCCGAGAAAACCCTCGGCAGTATCTGAGCATAGTTCCGAGAAAACCCTCGACGGCATCTGAGCATAATTCCAAGAAAACCCTTGGCGGTATCTGAGCATAATTCCGAGAAAACCCTCGGCGGTATCTGAGCATAATTCCAAGAAAACCCTTGGCGGTATCTGAGCATAATTCCAAGAAAACCCTTGGCGGCATCTGAGCATAATTCCGAGAAAACCCTCGACGGTATCTGAGCATAATTCCAAGAAAACCCTTGGCGGCATCTGAGCATAGTTCCGAGAAAACCCTCGGCGGCATCTGAGCATAATTCCAAGAAAACCCTTGGCGGCATCTGAGCATAGTTCCGAGAAAACCCTCGGCGGCATCTGAGCATAATTCCAAGAAAACCCTTGGCGGCATCTGAGCATAATTCCAAGAAAACCCTTGGCGGCATCTGAGCATAGTTCCAAGAAAACCCTCGGCAGTATCTGAGCATAGTTCCGAGAAAACCCTCGACGGCATCTGAGCATAATTCCAAGAAAACCCTTGGCGGTATCTAAGCATAATTCCGAGAAAACCCTCGGCGGTATCTGAGCATAATTCCAAGAAAACCCTTGGCGGTATCTGAGCATAATTCCAAGAAAACCCTTGGCGGCATCTGAGCATAATTCCGAGAAAACCCTCGACGGTATCTGAGCATAATTCCAAGAAAACCATTGGCGGCATCTGAGCATAGTTCCGAGAAAACCCTCGGCGGCATCTGAGCATAATTCCAAGAAAACCCTTGGCGGCATCTGAGCATAGTTCCGAGAAAACCCTCGGCGGCATCTGAGCATAATTCCAAGAAAACCCTTGGCGGCATCTGAGCATAATTCCAAGAAAACCCTTGGCGGCATCTGAGCATAGTTCCAAGAAAACCCTTGACGGTATCTGAGCATAATTCCGAGAAAGCCCTCGGTGGCATCTGAGTATAATTCCAAGAAAACCCTTGACGGCATCTGAGCATAGTTCCAAGAAAACCCTTGGCGGCATCTGAGCATAATTCCAAGAAAACCCTTGGCGGTATCTGAGCATAGTTCCGAGAAAAACCCTCGGCGGCATCTGAGCATAATTCCAAGAAAACCCTTGGCGGCATCTGAGCATAGTTTCGAGAAAACCCTCGGCGGCATCTGAGCATAATTCCAAGAAAACCCTTGGCGGCATCTGAGCATAATTCCAAGAAAACCCTTGGCGGCATCTGAGTATAGTTCCGAGAAAACCCTCGGCGGTATCTGAGCATAATTCCAAGAGAACCCTTGGCGGCATCTGAGCATAGTTCCGAGAAAACCCTCGGCGGTATCTGAGCATAGTTCTGAGAAAGCCCTCGGTGGCATCTGAGCATAGTTCCGAGAAAGCCCTCGGCGGCATCTGAGCATAATTCCAAGAAAACCCTTGGCGGCATCTAAGCATAGTTCAGAGAAAACCCTCGGCGGCATCTGAGCATAATTCCAAGAAAACCCTTGGCGGTATCTGAGCAAAATCCAAGATAACCCTTGGTGGCATCTGAGCAAAATCCAAGATAACCCTTGGCGGAAACTGAGCAAAAATCCAAGATAACCCTTGGCGGAGACTGAGCAAAATCCAAGATAACCCTTGGCGGAGACTGAGCAAAATCCAAGATAACCCTTGGCGGAGACTGAGCAAAATCCAAGATCCAAGATAACCCTTGGCGGAAACTAAGCAAAATCTAAGATAACCCTTGGCGGAAACTGAGCAAAATCCAAGATAACCCTTGGCGGAGACTGACTGAGTAAAACTGAGAACAAAGAGATAAATCTGGGAGAGAAACGATTGAAAATGAGTCTGGAGAAGAGTGGTTGAATCTGGGCATGAATAGATTTGGGACAGAATGGATATCCTATCTCTTATGTGAGATTCAGAATGCATTTGTTTGAACCTCAAGGTTTTATCAAAAAAGTTTTGTAAATTTAAAACCTGAGTTTGAACCTTAAGATGTTTTTGAAAAACTGCTATCAAGAGGGTAACCTTAGGTTTGGAGTTCTCATTTTAGGATTAACATTGCTCAAAAACAAAATGTCCCTAGTTTGACAATAAACATGGCATTGAAAATAATTGAACATATCATTAAAAAATGCCCCTAGTATAAATGGGGGAAATTACATATCTAGAGGAGAAAGAAAAAATGCCCCTTGTATGAAGGTTTGAAATATTTGATTACCACAAGCGTAATAAAAATCCAAATTTTAATTTTATTAAAGATTTTGAGTCAGGCTCAAGAGAACAAAATATTTCCTTTTGAGACTCATCATAGAATTCACCATTCTCTCCATTGGTTCACTTGGGGAAGTAAGAATTTTCAGATCGATCGTAGACAAGATACTTGTGGCTTCTGAATCTATGCCAGGTTTAAGCTGAGTATTGAACTTGATTATTCGGATTTCTGATGTTTCAGCTCGAACTGCTCTCAATTTGGGATTTTCTTCTGTTTTTCTTTGTTGCTCTAACTTTTGCCTAGATCGCCTTTTCAGATTTTCAATCTAGCGAGCTTGCTCTAATTTTTGCCTAGATCGCCTTTTCAGGTTTTCGATCTAGCGAGCTTTTTTTTTTTCATGACTCTGATTGTTGCCAAAGTTGTCCTTTCAGATTTTCAACTTTGCGAGCTTGCCTTAATTTTTGCCTAAGTCGCCCTTTTTAGGTTTTCAACTTAGCAGGCTTCATCATTTTTTTTAATCTTTTTCTTCTCTTTTGAAGTTCTAGAATTACTGTCTAATCATGCTTCACTACCCTCCTTGACTTTTTCACACGGTACTTAGGAGGACTTTTATAAGTAGGCTTGGGACTAGGCATAAAATGAAAGGGATTTTGGGGCTCAAAAACCCAAATGCCCCTTGTGTGGCATTTCATTTAAACTTTTTCTTGAATTTTCTTCCCCATTTTGGATGATATTTTTTTGCATTTTTTTTTTTTTTTTTTTTTAGATTTTTTCTTCATCAGGGAATCTATTTTTTATTTTGATGTGGTCGGGCCTGAAGTAACTTCTCAGGTTGCCTACGTACCCCAAATTTTTGGGATCAGACCAAAACGTAGTTCAAATTTTTCCCTCCCCTAGGTTAGATGAACGGGCTGAGAAAGAAAAATGCATAATTTTTTTATTTTTTTTTTTGAAAATACTGCAAAAGGGTTGAGAAAGGATATATTGAACTGGGTAATAGGAGAATTGATTCGGCCAAAGATGGCCTCCTTAAATGTAGTACCGCTTGATCTGGTCATGGTTGGTTGGTTCTGGTAGTTCACTTCCATCATGATCTTGAAGTCTGACGACTTTTCCAGACAGTATTTCCTTAATGAATGAATTTCTCCAATTGGGTTCAGACTTTCTCTTATAGTCGAGGAGGAGTGTTCAATTTTCTTTGAAGTCTGATAGTTAAATCCTTGACTTGTAAATGATGAGCTTTGACCTTTTTGTCAAATGCACGGGTGACTCTTCTTAGATAAGCTTGCACATGGTACAGGGCTTTAACTCGTTTTCTTCGATCAAGTTTAATTCTTCATGCTGCTGACGAACCCAATCTGTTTCTAACAAATGATTTTCCAACAAGACCCTTAGAGACGAAATTTCCATTTTAACTGGCAAGACTGCTTCTATGCCATACACTAAAGAGTAGGGAGTAGCTCCAGTAGAGGATCGAATTGAAGCTCGATATGTCCATAGCGTGAATGATAATTTTTCTGACCAATCTCGATGTGATTGACACAATTTTCCTGATGATAGTCTTGAGACTCTTACTAACTGCTTCAATCGTTCCATTGATCTGAGGACGGTAGGGGGATGATTTGTGCTTCCGGATCTTCAACTTTAAATATAGAGTAATGATTTATGCTTTGAAGTACGACCCATTATCAGATATCAGTTCAAAAGGTACCCCCATATCGACTGATAATATGTGATTTGAAACTCAAGATGTAGTAAGGATAGTGCTGATACATTTTATAACATCTTCTTTAATTCCATCGATATAGACGAGTATCTATTTCGTGTTGAACAACACCCAAGCTTGTACCTAGCATACCCTCATATGATCACACGAACAAGTCTTTTGAAATTTCTGAGTAAATTCATTATCCCCTCGTGTTCCTTTAGGGATAAGATGGTTTCTATTTGAATCTCTTTAGGAATTATTTTTTGTTTCGAGGTCAAAGACCTTTCCTTTCTCGATTAAAGGTTGAGCCCGACTCTTATCTTCTTGTTCAGAAACGAAATCTATCAAATTATTAGTTAATTCGTTAATGCGCTCGAGGTATTCAAAAATTTCCTTTATCCGATCAATTTCAGATGGGACAACAGACACCTCTATAGACTCAATGAACTAACTTGACTCAATAGGAAAAAGTAGACTCAATCTAAGGAAGACATGACCTTGCTGGAAAAAGGGACTCGAGCTAACCCAAATGACTCTTGAAAACTCAAGATAAGTACTCATACGAGTTTGATTAGGACTGATGACTGAGATATTGCTTATAATCGGTAGGATTGAAGTACTATGATCTTTAAAGAACAACTGGACGATGTTGAGAAATTTTGAGGTCATTTCTGACTGTTTGACTTGATATTGACGTTTACTCTAACTGACCGGATTTACAACCCTAGCTAGACAATGGACGATTGAGCTTAGATACAATGATAATCCTTAAACCTCTTTGAAGGTGAATTTAACCAATTTCAGTGTCACCCCTTTGATAACATTTTAAATGAACCCTGAGATTTTATTGAATTTTGTGCACCAATCCATTAAAAAATTCGTCCATTCAATGATTATTCAGAAGAAAAATAATTATGTTTCACTCTTGAAAAATATTGGAAAATAATGTTTTTATTTCACAAATCTGATTATTTTTTGCAACATTTTTTGGTAGTTTTCCAAGGTCCATAAAAACTTTTCATTCAAAAATAGATCTTTTGCAAATTATTTTTCATAATTTTTGTTTTCTTTTGGAAAACATTTTCTTCTGGAAAATATTTTTTCTCTGAAAAATAATTTTTTATTTGGAAAGTATCTTCTCTTGAAAAATCTTATTTTTATGGAAAATATTTTTTGGAAAATATTTTTCTGGAAAATATTTCTGGAAAATATTTTTTTTTTTGGAAAACATTTCTTCTAAAGAACACTTCTTTTTGGAAAATAATCTTTTCTGGAAAATATTTTTTCTGGAAAACATTTCTTCTAAAGAGCACTTCTTTTGGAAAACAATCTTTTCTAGAAGAGATTTTCTTCCTGTAAATTATTTGAGAATTTGATTTCATCTTCAATTTAAATGGCTCGGCCCACCATGATTGTTGGATCGGGATGGACTGGGTCATTATTGTAAAAGAATGGATTCTTTATTGGGTCGGTGCACCCATTTTAATTTTTAAAAACAACATGTGATCCTTGAGGACAATCATCATTCACATCACTCACATACATTCATCAATCACATGCATTCATTTGATAAACAACCCGGGAACACCCACGATAAGTTCGAGTCGTGACCTATGGGGAAGGTTTCTAGACTCTAAGCTTACTCGTGCAATGCATTTTTATCTGGCCACCCTTGCCTAAGCACACCTATATACCTTTCGATACGTGGTGACTTGGTTTGATATACCGTATAGGTGATAATCTAAAACCTCAATTCACTTCTCTGAAGCCAAAAACAGCTAGTTCGATCTCCAGTTGAGAGGTGGCGCACGATGCTGAGCAAGGGCCCACTTAAATACCTCTCGTCTAGAATAGACGTAGTCTATCCCCCTCGTACAGTAGGGTACAGCGGGGCAAGATCTGCTTAGGCACCGGTTTTGACCAAGAAATGCAACTGATATACTTAGATTATCTTTTATACCTACGGGTACGAGTCAAGGGTTGTAGCTTTCATAAATGGTTTGGCATCCCACGAGGGGACCGACCACGTACTAGTACTACGTTGGCAATCGGGACATGTGACTGTGTGGCTTACAAATAGGTCAAAGGCTCAGGTCGCTCCAGCCTGGGTGCATCAACATACTTCTCAGAATTACCTGATCAGATGGTATTGATGCCCCCAGTTTGATATACCCTAAGGTACGTGACTGGAGTTGTGGGTTTCATGAATGACGTCGCATCTCCGAAGAGACCGGGCCACGCACTAGTGCCACGTTGGCTAAATGGGACGTGTAAGTGAGTAAAACAGTAAACGTGCATGTGGTGCGTGCAAAACAGGGTGGGGTGTGCCCGGGACCTTTTTCAAACAAATGGGCCCATGGATCCAATCAAACCAATCATACATTTAATCAAAACCAAAATCATTCAAATCATATGAATATTCAATTAAGATCACATTATTCCCAGCACATAAGCACATTAACATTACGATCAACATCAATCATGTATTTCAAGCAAGATCATGGTAAATTAATCAATAAATATGGCATATGATAATGATTAAACAAACATTGCAATAAGCATAATTTTTATAATTTTTAAGGTCCAATCAATGATCACTTTTGGGTGATCCAAAATAAATCGAGATTCCAATAGGTGTTACATTGATGATAGAATGACAATGGTTGAGATGAGCTCACTCTCAAGAACATTAATTGTGCCAACATTAGATAAATTCAGATTTTCTGTGAATTAGGAAAATACAATCTGAACTTGCATCGATGATATCTAAGGCTCCCGATAATGAAATCGAGTGAACTCAAGTTCTAAATTAATCTACTCGATGAGATCTACATTTTATTAATAGGTGTCCAGACTTAGTTCTCACCAGAATGTTCTGTTAAAACGTTTTAACGTTGCTGTCCCAACTTTCATTCAGAAATAATTCCAGATTTACAGATTGAACTTGCATTGATGATATCTAAGGCTTCCGATAACGAAATTTGAGTGAACTCAAGTTCTAAATTAATCTACTCGATGAGATCTACGTTTTATTAAGAGGTTCCCAGACTTAATTCTTACTAGAATGTTCTGTAAAAAAGTTTTAACGTTGTTGTCCCAACTTTCATTCAGAAATAATTCCAGATTTACAGATTGAACTTGCATCGATGATATCTAAGGCTTCCGATAACGAAATTGAGTGAACTCAAATTTTAAATTAATCTACTCGACGAGATCTATGTTTTATTAAGGCTCCCAGACTTAATTCTCACTAAAATGTTCTGTAAAAAAGTTTTAACGTTGCTGTCCCAACTTTCATTCAGAAATAATTCCAGATTTACAGATTGAACTTGAATCGATGATATCTAAGGCTTCCGATAACGAAATTGAGTGAAATCAGATTCTAAATTAATCTACTCGACGAGATCTATGTTTTATTAATAGGCTCCCAGACTTAATTCTCAATAGAATATTCTCTAAAAGTGTTTTAATATTTCTGTCCAACCTTCATCATTCCATCATTTTCATAGGTCAATTTGAATCTTTCATTATTTAGGGGTCATCAAGAAGTGATCCTTAATTGGAGAAAAAAAATACAATACCCAAAATCATCTACAATCAAGATAAAAAATAAATAAATAGAAAAAATAAATAAAATAAATCCAACTAAATAATAAAAAAAAACTAGGTCATCTTGGCAACGCCCCATACTTGGGGTTTTTCAAGTTTGATCCTCAATAGTCCCCAGTGGAGTCGCCACTGAAAGCGCCCTCGATCCGCGGGGTGCGCGGATCCGTTTTTGACCCTTGAGATTTGGGAGTCGCCACCTAGTTATTATGGTCTAGGAACCAATTTGACCCTACAATGGATAAAAAGAACTAATCTACTATAGAAATCTGAATCCGGGGATCATGTTACGGGGTTGGAAGGTGTTAGGCACCAACCCCGCCCGGCCAATGCCGGTCTCTACTTATCCCAAATATAACTAAATCGCTAATGATAAAACCTAGATTAAAAAAATAATAAAAAAAAAACCTTACCTTCGATCTGCAAAAGTATTATTCCCTCATATCTGAAAAACAGTTCCTTGTACCGTACTCCTTGCTTCGTTTTATTTCCGGATCTGATTTCTGATCTCCGAGGCAAGGTGTCTCCTTCTTGGATCTGGATGCTTTGAATTTGTGGTGGATTTTTGGGATGTTTTGGGAGGTTTTTGGGTGTTTTTTAGGCTAAAATCGGAGTGGGGGTGTTTGGGAAGGAGTTGGGGCTCCAAAATTAGGGTTTTGAAGGGATTGTGGAGGCTTCTTCACCTACTTTTTCTAGGGTTTTTTCTTTGATACGAAAATAGGGTGTGGAGGCTCCTATTTATAAAGTTTTTAGAAGCATTAGGGTTTGATTAGGGTTTCTTTTAGGGTTTCAATTAGGGTTTTGACTTAGTCTTTAGGGTTTTAGGATTTTGACTTTAGTCTTATGAGATTGACTTGATTAGTTTTAGATTAGGGTTTGGATTTAGGGTTTTGACCTTAGTCTTATGAGATTGACTTGATTAATTTAGATTAGGATTTTGATTTAGGGTTTTGACCTTAGTCTTATGAGATTGACTCGATTAGTACCTTGACTTCAGTCTTGCTTGATTGACTTTAATTTTGACTTCAGTCTCACTTGATTGACTTTAATACCTTGACTTCAGTCTTGCTTGATTTACTTTTAATTTTTGGAGAACCCCCTTCTATTATATCTTTAATTCTTTGGACCCCCAAATGGAGGGGTCCTTAAAGAAATATCCCACGAACCCTCAACAATTTTGCCTGAGAGTCCAATTAATCGATTTTTTAGGTTCAACTTTTTAAATTAATTTCATTAATGTTTCACTTTAATTATTTAATGTTTTATTTATTAATTTCGAATTTTTTAATTATGAAAATTGTGAAATTACCGTTTTGCCCCCGGAGAGGACTTTTCACGTTTCAAGTCGGTTTTTAATGTTCTAGGATGTTTTGGAATCAGTTCTTCGTAAGGAATTCAATGGGAATGTTGGTTTTTGTCATTTATGAAGTTTTTTATATGAAATGATCGTGAACTTTATGAGGGGTATTTTCGTAATTTTGTCAAATTTTGTGAAAATTGGCGAAGTGGTTTACTTGGTTTCGATTTGTTGTTTTATGTGTTTGAACGGATTTTCCTAAGCGTAATGTAGGCTCTAAGGTTGTTTTGAGGTTAGGGGTATTTTGGTAATTTAATCATTTTTAGTAATTTTTATCGTGAAGCTTCTTTTTGGTTTGCAAGATGATGATTTCTATGTTTCTGGGGTCGTATTTTCCTAGCGTAGTGTGGTTTCTAAGTTTTGTCAGTTCGAGATACCTCATCCGGATTTCTGAAACATATCTGGTAACAAAATAAAGCATTGGAATAGACATCCATCATTGGGAAACTTTGCGATCGGGTTGACGACTTGATTAATCAGGAGGATGCAAAAATGGGGTGTCTACAGGAACAAACACAGATTCTATTTGTGACACCACTCTTATACATATCCCATACCACGTATGAGCTTGGTTGTCCCTACCGTACATCCCAACATAATATATCACTCCAAATGATATGATAAATTATCCCTTTAGGTATTCACAAACTATTTAACAGTTTACAAAATAGCTATATATATATCATTCTATTTTGAAAAAAATAAGCAATTAATATTACAGAGTTAAGAATGGATATCCAATTTCCTACTATGCAATTGTGGCCTAACGGCCTAAAATAAATAATAGTACACATCGCATAATCATAAATAAACATGTAAGTCACTTCATGACAATAGAAAGTAAATTAATCCTGGATATCCATTCATCAACCCACACATAACATCACAATGTAGGTTTCTACCGTAGATTCATTAAAAATTTCAAAAAGATCTTAAAGGCTTTATGTGGACTCTTTAGCCAATATGTTCCTTTCAACTTCTTAGAGACACGTCTTTCTCCATTTAACCAACTTAAGTCCTAGTTAACCTTGATACCTATCTTTCAACTTCCAAATTAGAATATTCCATTTGAGGTTATGTATGACGATTCAGATTATGCGATAGACACTATTTTGGGTTAACGAATCAATAAACATCCTCACGTTATCCAATACGTCAGTAGCTCAACTTAACTACTCTACAATAGAGAAACAAATGCTAGCAATAATCTATGCCATTGATAAATTTTACCCCTACCTAATAGGATCGAAAGTCGTGGTCTACACAAATCATGCGACATTGAAGTACCTTCAATCCAAGAAGGATGTTAAAATAAGGTTAATCCGTTAGATTTTTCTCTTATAAGAGTTTGATCTCTAGATCTGAGACAAAAATGGTGCAGAGAATATCGTAGTTGATCATCTATCTAGGATAGTTACTAAGTCATCTGAGAAATATTTACCATATCTTAATCCTTTCCTAATGAGAAACTTATGCAAATTTCGAAGTCTAATACTTCATGGTATGTTGACAACCTAGTTATAGGTCAATTGCTAATCTCAATGACTAGGCAAGAGAAACTTCGTCTCCTTTAAAAATCAAGTAGTATTTCTAGGACGAACCATACTTATTTAAATATCATCCCAATCAAATCATTAGACATTATATTCCAACCTATGAGCAAGCAAATATCTTAAAGTTTTGTCATAATCATGCCTACGGAGGGTACTTCAGTGGTAATAAAACTATTGCAAAAAGCTTGCAATGCAATTTCTTTTGGTTTTTCATTTTTCAAGATGCCTACGAATTTAACAAATTTTGTAATTGATTTCAAAAATTAGAAAAAAATTTTAAAAAAATGAAATGCCTCAAAATCCTATCCTGATCGTCAAAATTTTTTACGTTTGGAGCATAAATTTTATGAGACCCTTTCCTATTTTCCAAGACTACCAGTATATCCTCGTTGCCATTGATTATGTGTCAAATTGGGTCGAAGCTGTAGTGTGTAAAACAAACAATCTCAAGGTAGTTATCAACTTTGTTAAAAAAACATCTTATCAAGATTCGGTATTCCACAAACTATCAGAAGTGATGGTGACTCGCATTTTTGTAGTAAAATTTTTGCAACATTGACGAAGAAATACTAATAACTCATAAAATTGCAACACCTTACCATACACAAACATATGGATAGGTAGAGATTTCTAATAGGGAAATCAAGATCATTATGAAAAAATATCAATCCTTCATGGAAATATTGATCTTTGAGATTAAATGACTCCTATGGACCTATCAAACTACTTTTAAAATACTAATTGAGATGTCTCCCTGCCGATTAGTTTTTGGCAAGGCCTGGTATCTCCCTATAGAACTTGAGTATCAAGCATATTGGACGATTAATCACCTTAACTTTAATCTCAATAAAGTTGGTAAAAATCATAAATTACAACTTGATGAATTAGAAGATATTAGAAATAAGTTTTATGATTATGCTAAACACTACAAAGAGCATATAAAATTTTATCACGATAAGCACATTCTTTCACAAAATTTTGAGTATTATCAAAGAGTTTTATTGTACAACAATAGACTCCATCCTTTTTCAAGGAAACTCAGATCTCGTTAAAGTAACCTATATATTATCCAAACAGTTTATCACTATGGTGTTGTCGAAGTCCTTAATCCTAAGGATGGATCTACTTTTAAAGTGATTGGCTAGCGCCTCAAATAGTATCTCAAGTTTGTACCGCAAGAGGAAGTTCTTCTTCTCGATGATCTAGTTTATCAGGATTAATAAAGTTTTTATCTGGCTGAAGACATTAAACTTAGCACTTTTGGAAAGCAACTCATTCTTTTTTTTATATAATAATTTTAGATATTTTGAATGAGTATTGTAGTATTTCACTTTAGTTGGGCTTAAAACTTGGCCATTTCCCTCATCGATAATAGTTACTGGTTCGGAACCAAAGTGGTAGGTTATAAAAGAAAAGTCATAATTGGTCTCATATGTTTAGGGTTGCACAACACTTGTTGGCCCTTTTCAAATAGTCATTGACGAATCGGGACGGCATACCCAATGCATTCAAGCTCTATGTGCTAATAAGTGACAAATTGATCCCTTATCACATTAAGCGATACTCATGGGTACCTTCCTATCTAAAATCTCAAGTAATTAGTATTTATTTTTATTATTTTAAATTTTAGGACTTTTTAGTAATTTATGATTTTTTCCTTAATTAGTATTTCTTTCTTTTAATTTTAGATCTTTATATTAGCAATTTAGGATTTTTAGTTGTCACATGGGTAAACTGGGAACTTCCCATCAACTCTAAACACTAAAGAAGCCTTAATCTCTAAATATCTTCTCCTCCAACTCCAAATTAGTCCAATACCATATCCATCAAAGAAACATTTTTTAGATCTCACTCCTCATCCATTTCTGTGGAAATCAGAGGTAATCAGTGCATTATGCACCAAATTACAGCCAACTCACATTCAATGCGTCGTCATCTCCATCACAATCATTGCATCACAATCATCCTTCACTTCATCGCAGTCCTTTAATCAATAATTAGATTCAAATTTTCACAGATCAATCATTTTCTCATTCTTATTGTAGTGGTATCCATGGCCTCTTCCAAACAAATTATTTTTTAGGAGTCTATTTTTTATCAGTACTTCAAGGTGTCAATGGAACGTGGTTTTGTGAGACCAATGCTAAACTAGGATGGAATAATTTGTTCTACACCAGATCCAAAATCTACTATAAGGAGTTTATAACACCTCGAGTTTTTAATTTACATCTTGAGGAAATCTAAATGTGAATTTCGATAAATTCTAAAAGAAAGACTTAGAGTAGAGTGCTCGAATTTTTGTCCGTTCATTTTTAATGAATTTTGACTTCTCCATTAGGTTCAAAATGATTGAAATATATACTTTAACCTGTAAGCACGTTCAAAGTCGAGTTCGGATGAGAGAGTTAGAAAATCCTCGAATTCATGTCGAGTGGGACCCAAGATAATGAAATTTCGTTAGAGCGAGAATCAGAAAATTTTGATGTCACCAATAGGTCCACAACTAAAAAATATTCGAAATAGAATATTCATTTGTCATTTTTCGAGTCTGAATAGTTGGGTTGCCGTTAAAGATAGAAACAAGTAGGAAATGTCAAAAATACCCCCAACCCTTGTTTAAAAGAAAGATAACTTTATTTGTATTTCATTTCTTTCATTTCTTCTCTAAAGAACTCCAAATCAACCCTTTCTCTATTCTAGGATTTCAACCCATTCTCACCAATCTCCATCGTGATCAAACCCGTATTGATCGTAGACAAAGAAGGAAAAAATTTCGGCATCGACGAACCCTGTCCTCACCCCATTAAACCCTCACTTTCGTTTCTTTCTTTTAACCTCTCGCCCAAAAATAGCATAAGGGTTTGAGCCTACCGACTTGGAGGGCTATCCTACATCGAAGAGGAGTTGTCTACTGTCGTTGAAAGAGGAAGGATACCTTCATCAAGGGTTTCATGACCAACTCGTTCGTTTTGCACCCAAGTCAGTCAAAACTCGTCGCTCGTGCCGCCGAACTTGATTCTTGTGCTAGCTTATCGCATTTTGTGTCCACAAACCAAGTAGGGGACTTTTAATTCTTAGTGGTAACCTTTAGATTTCGAAATGTGCATTTAGGTTTTAAGAAAACTTGCTGTTTATTTCAAATTGTAAAAATCTTTTCTTGATTTGCAATTCATGCTAGAAATAAAGATTTAATGTGTTTTAACATGTTTTAACATTAAAAATTATGGGTGGGTCAAAGGGTTTGAAGAACGGAAGAAAATTTTGAAATATTATCGAAAAACCCAAAATTCACGAGATTGTTCAGTGTCGTCGACAGAAGTTGTCGATCCCCCCGACACCTGTAGAAGGCCATTCTATCGGTTCCATCGATGGAAACATGTTTCTGTCACTGACACCTACCTAAGGCCATTCTATCAGTCTCATCGACGGAAACATGCTTCTACCTCCAATAGCCACGGACAAAACTGTCTTCAAAACAGCTTCTAACTCTTGGGCTATATTTCTTATGACTTGTACATGATTTCCCACCCTTTATTTCATTAAAAATATTTAAGTAAATGGTTTCCATTTACTTTAAGTTCTTTAATAAAATTACGATTTTACTCCCCATTTCAGAATAATGTGAATGGTTTCAAGATCCAAATCTCAAATGATCAAAACCCGAATTTTGATTTCAAGAACAAAGTGTAAATTTTGACGTTTTCGACAAAATTTCAAAAGTTGATATCTTTCATGCTACTTTGAATTAGACTATAAAAATTATATAGTGTCGAATCTCGTATTCAAAGCTTTTGTTTCCAAAAATTGGTTTTCGATTTCGAGGAGTTTGAAAAATTGAATTTTCGACTTAGCCAAATTTTCACCAACTTTCTCAATTTTGGCAGTTTGCCTTCACATACTCATTGAGACCTCGTTTTAACAAAAATTTAATGATTTTGTAGATCGAATGGTCAAAGTGACTTTGAAAGCTTGAAAAAGAAAGATTAGATTTGAAAAGTCGAGAAGTGAAAACATCGAAAGAATGGGAAAGGGGATAATCGATAAAATGTCAGAATCACACCCGAGGGGTGATGTCTACATTTTACATTGTATTTTGTGTGTAGGTTGGTGAAAGGATATCCAAAGATAATGACAATGTTGTATGTTTATTTAAATTCTGTTAGTGTAGAGACGTTGAGTACTGTTATTTATTTTAGGCCGAGGAGCCATTGTTGCATGGTAGGAACTAGATATCCATTATCAACCTTGTATTGTTAATTTCTCGTTTGTTTTTATAATATATATATATATATATATAAGTAATTATTTTGTGAGTTGTTAAAGCGACTATGAATGCCTGAGGGGATAGTACGTCATATCATCCGAAGTGATGTACTATCCTAAGATGTACAATAGGGACCACCAAACTCATACGTGGTATGGGACGCGTATGAGAGTGGAGTCACAACTGGAATCTGGGTCCATTCCTCTCTATCTTTATCAGTGAACATATATTGTAAAGGTGGTCGTATACGAATGGAGTACTTATTTTGGGAATCACATGCACGCCTGATAGGCATAGACGAAGATGATTGGTCAGTGATCACTAACAATCTAGTAGTAGTTGAACGTTCTGACAAGTTGAAAAGAGACCCATTACTTACGGTCACGTCAAACGACCTGCCTGAGTTGGATAAATAGTCACCAGTGTGGTAAGTGCAGCGACCGACCACAAAATCAGGAACTAAAAGTTAGATTTATGTTGTAACATCATGTCCCGACTAGAAGCGATCCATTCGTGAATCCCAGCTCTCTTATTCTAGTACTCCACCATTGTGTAATATGTATCTGCTATTTTATTTCAAATTATAAACTGTAAAACATGTCTATTATTTCAATGTTGTCAATTATATTTGCATAAGAATGAAAATGAATAATGAGTATGGATGACTGATGCTATATGGGATTTTAAACTGTTTAGTTGATCATCCCTGGCTATATGTACTAGTTAACGGTAGTCTGATTTGTAAAGCTTGCATATTTTGAAATGTATCAATATGATTACTCGATCACGTTAGGTGAGATTATTAGTAGGAATTGTTTATGGACCTACTAGGTAACCATTGTTACTCACCTTTACTTCTTATTTTTTTAGCTTTAGAGCCTGCAGTTAGAGAGGCAGTCGTAAAGTCGTCTAGCGAGGATTATTTGGTGGGTCATACCGACGACCAGAGTCCGTTATCCGGTGAGTATTATGACTACTTCTACTAGGAGTCTGTTCGTCTTAGAAGAGGTATACGTTCTTTTTGGGGTTGAGTGTTAAGCCTATATTAGAGTGAGGGAATTTTTTGTAATCATGTATATTTTACCATTTTGCGTTACTCTGATCTCACCTTATGTCGTTTGTAACTTACTCTCTTCCATACCTTGTAAGTGGTTGACATATGTTATATACAAGATTTGTTTGGATGTTGGTTTATCAGGTTTTGAGTTCCATGGAACACTAACATAAACAGAGGAGACCATGCCAAAATTTCAAGGCACCACCTAGTACCTCGAGGTAACCTTGGGATTTATGTTAGCGTTAGGCGGGGTGTCACAAGTTAGTGAGAGAGTTTTATGCATCCATTATTTTGGGCAATGTCGTCACTCCTTCACTCACCATCGAGTTCAATGACATAACATTCATCATTGGTTTTGAGAATATCATCGCCGATCTTAGGTATTGTAGAAATCGAGGATGGGACTTGCCATACTAGTCATCCATTTGAGTTTTTCGTCACTCAATTGGGTCTCGATTACAATGTATTAGCAAGAAGAGTGGAGGATTATTATGTAAGAGTTTTCAAGCAAATTAATACCTTTGTTTGCGATGAGTGGCATCAATATCTTGGGGACGCAGAACAACACTTTGCTCTCTACGAAGCACATGTACATCATGCATGCAATCTAGACTAGAAATCCTACCTTTTGCATGTCTTGTTTCATTTTAGAGATCTTGATCGATGCCTGTATCAAGCCTAAAGAAGGGACGATCGTTTATTTTCCCACACTTGATCTGTTAGATTCTTGATAGGCAAATGGGAATGCCAATGGCAGTTCTAGCACCTCAGGGTGAGATGATCCAACTTTTAGAATTCAAGGGTGTGCTTTCACAAAGTGTGCCCTGAGTTTGTAGTAGCATTTACCTGAGCACTTTGAAGAGCACAGGAACCCTCATGGCTATGAACGTCAAAAACCAGAGTTAGATAAAGTCGGAGTGAGTAAGGATACGTCTTCTAGCCCAGATATTTAGGACACATCCTTCTTCGATGATGTTGATCCTTCTGCCTTCAGAAGGCATTTACAAAACTTTTCAAGGCAATGGATAAGTTTTATAGAAGGCAGCCTAGAGCGATGACTCGATGCGGTTGAACAGTATCAGAGGGTGTGAGAGTTTGAGACAACCATTGCTACAGGTAGAGCTCATAGGGATTAGATGTTTCATTAGGCATTTTATTAAGTATTGTATTATGATTTATTTTGTTAGTAGTTGTTTTTCTATGTTTTTGTTTATCTAAATGTTGTATTACCCTGTTTTGTTTAAAAAATAGTTTATTTTAGTAATATTTTTCAAAAATCATTTTCTTTTTTGTAGTTATTTCATCTTGCTCTAGTTTACATAGTGTAGGCTGAAAATACTAGTGCGTGTTTACCGACATAGCCTAGGAACCATTTACCTAGGTTATGAGCAGAGTATCTTTTATGGTGCTCTTGGCATAATACAGCATGATCACGACTAATATGGCAGATACAATTAACACTACGATAGTGGTGAGTGGTGTCTCATTTAAGAAGACATTATGTTGGTATCACAAGATTGTTCTATCATTTTCAGGTATTATCCAACCCATTTCATTTCCTTTTGTTAATTTTTGTTTTGCATTTGCATGTGCATACTAAAATATTGAGGACAATATCATGTTTAAGTTTAGGGGTGTAGGGTCAAATTTTCATATATTTTCTTTTATTATATATTCTAAAAATAATAAAAATATTTTAAATTTTAAAAAATATTTTGGTGGCAACTTTGTTGTATTTTATTCAAGATCTTAGCTTGTATTTTTAAGCACTTAGTTAAAAACATTAAATTAGTCTTTAGTTGGAAGTTTTGATCTGGAGTCCCCATTTGTGTTTCTCTTAAGAAAAAGTTTGAGCAAAATTACCTTTTGTTTATAGATACTTCTAATAAGGTTACCAAGAATCTAGGTTGAATTAAGTGAATTTTTTACTTTATTTCTACCTAGAAAATAAGGAAAAATTAGGTTTGATAAATTTTGAATTCCTTATTCATATGGTTGGCTGATTAGAAGAAAAATAGAACTGGTTGAATATATCGTGAACATCAACCATTGAATTAGACTAGGTACCTTAAAATGGGATGTATGCTTTTCTTAGAAAAAAAGTGAAAAAGAGTAAAAAAGAAAAAGAAAAATTAAAGAAAAGAAAAAAAGATCCCTCGAAGTGAAAAAGAAATATTAAAAAGAATCAAAATAGAAAAGTTTAGAGTTTTAGTAGGGTGAAAGTCATCAAGTGCAAAATCGTGAGTATACTAGAATATCATAGATAAGGCCTTTTCGAGATATTGAAGTAAACATCTACACTTTTTACTACCCTAGAGAGGCTCCTAAATTTAGAATTAAATCCTAAGTTAATCCAATTATTCTGGATTAGTTAGAAGGTTGAAACTCACTCTAGGAAATAGAATTTCTAAAAATTTTTAAGTTAGAATCACTTTATCTAAAAAGTAAATTTAAGTCTGACTTTGTCATAGAGAAATAAGAGTTGGGACTCTATACCAAGTATTACTTCCAAATGACTGACAAATCTTAAAAGAATTTGTGTTTTTAAATATAAGTTTTGATCTTAACCATTATTACTTCAAAAGTTATTTCGAATTTTGTCGGTATATTCTCTACAAACCCTCACGAATCAAACTCATCTACTAGGGGTAACTTAATGATTTAAGGGCTTTCTACATTTGTTAAATGCAGTCGAGATGCTTGCAAAAGTGGTAATTTATTTTCTAAGGGACTAGAAAAAGATAAGTTTGAGGGTATGATCAATGTCTTAAAATACTGATTTATCCAAAAAAATTTCAAGTTTTTATCTCAATTTCTATCCTATTTTATTAGATTAGATAAATAATCATACTAAACCTCAAATTATCTCATTACATGTTCAATCATGCTAAATAGGCTTAATTGCATGTATTTATCAGAAATTAATTATGTGTGTTCATCGTACATGTCAAATATCAAATCATCAAAATGGATCATCAAATCAATCAAACAACCATGCAAAATTAGAGATCCAGAAGCATTAACATCAATGTGGCGCAATTAATGTCCAATGTGGTGCAATAGATTTCGATTGAAGTACCCTAAAATTCTTTGAGTGTGCTCCTCATGTGATCTTATATGCAAAAGAGAGGGTAGTTATTTTTGAATCCTTTTACAGTATCCAATGTTTATAAATAGATATTTTTCCCAATTGGGAAGGAGCTCTTGGCCTTTGTTCATTATCTCTTCTCCCCCCTAATGCCCTTGGCATTTTCTCTTGTAATTTTTTATTTTTAGGTTGTTTAAATTTTTGTAATTTCTCCAAGAGGAAGAAGTGTACCTTAATCGCTCAATGAATACAATTGTTGACTTCATGATTTCTCCTTGTCTCCTTGCAATGACCATAAGCTAGATTCCCTCCATTAGTAAGAGGAAAAAGCCTAAGAACAAGCTTTTAATTCTATATTTTAGTTCTTATCCTTCCATATATCTTTATGATTATTGAGTTCTCTTCAAGGTTTTATCCAACTCTAATAGATCAAAGATTTAGATGAATCTCCATATCTTTTATGCTTAACTTAGATGTTTTATGCTTAAATAAGATCAAGATAAAACATACTTAATTTAGATAATTGGTAGTAGGGGCTTCACACATTAGTGAGTGAAAGAACCCAAACTATTGTGTTATTTAAGCTTCATGTTATATCTTCCAACCCAAGGAGCTCACACCTAGCCCTTGGAGTTGAGTTTAAAAAAGGATAAAACTAGATGTGATGTTAATCGTTATTCCTAGGTTACTCTTGTAGACACCCCAATTTGAACGGGCCCTTACTCGAAAGGGCCCAAAAACAGTAATTTTCTAATAAATTTGACCAACGGGCCTTGATGGCTCGAATTATCTAAATATGGCATTTTCGTCAAAATCAAAGCCCCTAACACCTCTCAATGGGTTAGTAGGTCCACCAAAAGGATTCGGCATGCTCCCATCTACCCCGCTTCATCCGAAATACCGACTTTCCAATAAAATAGGCTAACGGGCCTCAAAGGCCCAAAAAGTTAAAAAGTGGCAATTCAATTGAACCGAATCCCCTAAGACCTCAAAATGGTCTAAGGGACCTACCAAAGGGACCGGACTTACCCTAAGATGCCCCAACCTTCACTACTCTACGCTTGCATACAAAAAATCGATAAAGTCCTCCAACGAGTCTAAAAGGCCCAAGTTGCCAACACGTGGCATTTTTTATCAAATCAATGATCGCAAAAATCTCAAAAAAAATTAATAAAAAAATATGAGACTTGGGATGCCAACCCCTCATCCACTCTCCACCGCTCTGCCTCGAAATCCACAAACACTTTAAGCCCATGCAAGGCCCATAAATCCTTAACCTTCTCCTAAACCAATTTCCCACCTTATACCCCAACCTAAATCAATCCCATATTACCTAAACCATAGAATAAACCCACCTTTAAAAATCCAATTTAAATCAAACCCCATCCAAGCCCAAACAACCTACAACCCTCTAAAAGCCCAAGCCCAATATATCAAAAATCCACAAACCACTATCCATACCCAATTCATTATCCAACCCACAACCCTAACCCATCAACCCTTACCCACATCAACCAATCACCCTCTCAAGATGACACATGTCATCATCCCCTTTTACCTTTCTCATCTAATCACTTACCCCCATCATCATTCTCTAAAAAATCAACTCACATCAATTCCCTCCAAAATCACCTCAACCCATACCCCACCTTAACCTAACCTATCCCCATCCTCTAACATCATCAACAACCTACATCACAACCCATACCCTACCCTAACCTAACCTATCCCCATTCTCTAACATCATCAACCACCTACACCTCAACCCATACCTTAATCCATCACCATTCTCTAACATCATCAACCACCTATACCTCAACCCATACCTTAATCCATCACCATTCTCTAACATCATCACCATTTTCCCTTAAAATACTGTAATAAAATCACCTCAACCCATATTCCCCTTATCATCAACCAATCAACCCATACTTCTCTTTTTAATCAAACAACCACCATCAACCAATTAACGAATCTCATCACCTCACACTCTCATCACATATGCCACATGGCATCATCCCCTTCCTCCTCCCAAAAACCAATTTACCAACCTCTTACACAACCCATTCTCCTAAATCTAAACACCTCACCTCTTCAACCAACCTAACACTCCTTCTTCCAAATAACCCTCTTACACCATCAACCATCACTAATCTCACCCTACCAAACACTCTACCCAAATGGATTTGGGTAGGATCCAAACCATTTGGATCAAAACCTCACCCACTTTCATTTTTTACAAAACTACCCTCAATCTCACTCTAAATTTCACACCCCCATCTTTAAAAAGGAATGCCATTTCCCATTCTCCTAAACTTTAACCCCATCATACCCCCAAACATCCTCCCAGCACCTATAAATACCCCTTCCCTCTTTCCAAAAATGGTTACCAAGTTTCACCAAGTCTTACTAGAAAAAAAGAAAAAAAAATAATCTCAACTCATCTCTCCTCTACTCTCCCACTCTCACTACAACCTTAAAAAAAATATACATACTCTTTCATAAGTCTACTAAGGATTCAAGAAGAAGAAGAAAAGAAGAACGAAGATACAAGGTGGGTTCGAAGTACACCCCCCCCCTCTCTCTCTATCCTCTTCATTTCCCTCTTCTAATATCCCCTTCTTCTCTTTTATTTTTATTTTAAATGAGTAGTCCCTAAGGTAAATGGTTCATTAGGATCATCTCTTTCAATGAGATGACCCCATGATCAAGCCGAAAGCGAACCCCTATCTAGGGTACAAATACACCCACGTTGCACCTTATTTTCTAATTTCCTTTAAATTAAAATGATCGAGTTGCATAGAGGTTACCGCCACTTGGCGAGGAGAAAAGGGTGCCTAACACCTTCCCTTTTCTCAAACCGAGCCGCTTACTCGAATCTCAAAATTTTATTAACCCTTATCCATCGTGAGTCACTAAAATGGCAAATAATGTCATTTTTTGGAAAATGTACATCGGGTGACCATTCACACCCACTTACAACATGAATGGTGGAGACTCCAATTCATCGTAGATGTGGCCGTCGTAATGACGAAAACCACGTATCTACAGTTGGCGACTCTGCTGGGGACATGGTTCATCCCTCGTGACAACTCGATCATTTTGAAAAAAAAAATAAAACACAGATTTTTATTTACTAACATGGTTCGTTTGTGGTTTCCTATGTTTCTTTTTATTTTGGTTCACATGTCCATTGTAATGTTTATTTATTTTTCGTTGCTTGTATTATTATTTTTAAGGGGGTCGATGAAAAGAAATGAAAAAAAAATGGCACGCGCACTTGCAAGCATAGCCTCACTTCCAAGCCACCCCACCCTCAATATACTTAGCCCCGATGCTTAGTAGTTCCACGGCTTGAGATCGTTATTTCAAGTGTCGGGAATGAACACATCAAATCTGATCACCAACTAACGGCGTGTGTATTTCGGTATGCATCGAGCTTTGAAGATCGGGTAGCCGTAAAGCCACCTATTAAGCCGCATGCATGTGCCCGGCTAGATGAACTAGGACACAAATTTTTAATGTTTCATCAACCCCCAAGGCAAAGTTGTACGTGTTCGATGTATTCGGGCCTCGAAGCCCAAAGAGGCACACATAGATCCTAAGATTTATCTTTGTTTTCTTCTCATCTCCCCTTAGGTAAAAGGGGAGGAATGCATCACATATATGTTCAAACAAAAAAAAAATAGTGAAGAAAGGAAGCAAAACAGTGGGCCAAAGGACCATTTCTGTGAAAATCCAGAAGTTGGAATTCTTTCTGGTCCGTGTCCATGGCACGGACAGGTGAAAATGTATCCCATCCATTTTGGGAGCACGGTTGAAGCAATATGTACCTCAACTGTGTTCTGAACACGGTTGAAGCGACAAATTACCTTATCCGTGTCTTGAGCACGGTTGAAACAGTAAATGTTTCATTCGTGCCCAAAACATGGATGACAGAGTATATATCATATCCGTTCCATTAACACGGACCAGAGTGAACTCGACCCTACAAAATGAACTCGACAGTCCATTTTTGAAGAGGCCTATTTACTATTGAGCAAACATCGATGACATCCTTAGAAAAAATCCCAAGTTTTGGACAAATTAAGTAAAATGGATTTTTGTTAGTCAAGGTTTTCAAAAATAGAACAAAATTAAAAAATTAAAAAAATTAAAAATAAAAAAAAAGGGGGAGGGGAAGAATTTGCTGATTTTCCAACTCAAAACAATTTTGTGAGCCGGACCCCCACTTGTATCCATTTAAACCGGGCCCACGATCCGAACCATTCCAACTGGGTCCACGACCCATATCCAATCCAACTGGGTCCACGACCCAGATCCAATCCAACTGGGTCCGCAACCCAGATCCAATCCAACTGGGTCCACGACCCAGATCCATTTTCAACTGGGACCACGACCTACATCCATTTTCAATTGGGTTACGACCCAGACCCATTGCCAACTAGGTCCACGGCCTAGATCCAATCCAACTGGGTCCATGACCCAGATCCATTTCCAACTGGGTCCACGACCCAGGTCCATTTTCAACTGGGTTACGACCCAGATCCATATTCAGTTGGGTTCATGACCCAGATCCAATTCAACTGGGTCCATGACCTAGATCCAATCCAACTGGGTCCACGACTCAGATCCATTTTCAACTGGGTTACGACCCAGGTCCATGTTCAGCTGGGTCCATGACCTAGATCCATTTTCAACTGGGTTACGACCCAGATCCAATCCAATTAAATTCAAAACCCAGATCCGTTTCCACTAGGTCCACAACCCAGATCCGTTTCGACTAGGTCTAAAACCCAGATCCACCACAAACCGAATCCATATCCAATTTCGAACCAAGTTCATGATCTAACAAAGATAACAATCGATCAATCAACTCAAATACATTCAACTTTCACAAAAAAAAAAAAGATTTCAAAAAACACCAATTGCAGTCCTTGATCAAAGTCGGTGCCTAACAAGATCTTACCCTATTGATACGAGCGGGATAGACTATGTTTATTCAGGGAATAAGGTGATTTAAGAGTGCCATTGTACACCGCCTCTTCCTTGGAGATCTGCCTGGTCGACGGTGATTTCATAGAACTCAATTGGAGGCTAACAAAAACATAGGCTATTTCAACTCGATTTATCTCAAAAATTACTTTTTCAAAATGTTTTCCTGACTCCGTGTCGATGTCAGCTCCGTGTTGATGAAATTACCTTTTCAAAATATTTTCCTGACTTCGTGTCGATGCCAGCTCCTTGTTGATGAAATTACCTTTTCAAAATATTTTCCCGACTCCATGTCGATGCCAGTTCCGTGCATATGAAATTACCTTTGTCAAAATATTTTCTCGACTCCGTGTCGATGCCAGCTCCGTACTGATGAAATTTCCTTTTCAAAATATTTTCCCGACTCCGTGTCAATGCCAGCTCCGTGCTAATGAAATTACTTTTCAAAATGTTTTCCCGACTCAGTGTCAATGCCAGCTCCGTGTTGATGCCAACTCCGTGTTGATGCCGACTCTGTGTCGATGCCAGCTCCGTACTGAGATAATTTAGCTTTCAAAATTTTTTTCTGACTCCGTGTCGATGCCAGCTCCGTGTTGATGAAATTATCTTTTGTAAATATATATATATTTTACCGACTCCGTGTCGATGCCAGTTCCGTGCTGATGCCAACTCCGTGTTGATGCCGACTCCGTGTCGATGTCAGCCCCGCGCTGAGTTAATTCTGTTTTCAAAATATTTTCCCGACTCCGTGTCGATGCCAGCTCCGTGCTGATGAAATTACTTTTTCAAAATGTTTTCCCAACTCCGTGTCAATGCCAGCTCCGTGCTGATGAAATTACTTTTCAAAATGCTTTCCCGACTCCATGTCGATGCCAGCTCTGTGCTGATGCCAACTCCGCGTTGATGCCGACTCCGTGTCGATGCCAACTCCGTGTTGAGATAATTTAGCTTTCAAAATATTTTTTTGACTCCGTGTTGATGTCAGCTCCATGCTGATGAAATTACCTTTTGTAAAAAAAATATATAGATATATATTATCGACTCTGTGTAGATGCCAGTTCTGTGCTGATGCCAACTCTGTGTTGATGCTGACTCCATGTCGATGCCAGACCCGCGCTGAGTTAATTCCATTTTTAAAAACATTTTATCGACTCTGTGTCGATGCCAACTCCATGCTGATGAAATTACTTTTTCAAAATATTTTTCCTACTCCGTGTCAATGCCAGTTCTGGGCTGATGAAATTACCCTTTTAAAAATGATTTACAGACTCTGTGTCGATGCCAGCTCCGTACTGATGCCAATCCCGTGTTGATGCCGACTCTGTGTCGATGCCAGCTCCGCGCTGAATTAATTTCATTTTCAAAAACATTTTGCCGACTCCGTGTCGATGCCAGCTCCGCGCTGAGTTAATTCCGTTTTCAAAAACATTTTATTGACTCTGTGTCGATGCCAGCTCCGTGCTGATGCCAACTCTGTGTTGATGCTGACTCCGTGTCGATGCCAGCTCCGCGCTGAGTTAATTATTTTTCAAAACCTTTTACCAAATCCATGTCAATGCCAGCTCCATGTTGATGTAATTCTTTTAAATATATATATATATATATATATATATATATTTTACCAACTCCGTGTTGATGCTGGCTCCGCATCGAGAAATTATTTTTCTGTTAAAACTCATAATAAACAACTTTACCTGATCTAATAAAACGTCATGCATCTTCATTTTTTGTAAACAAGATAGTAACACTTGGTCTTCTGTACCCATAGGTGGCCAAGCGAAAGAAATACAAGTAGCCAGAAGTACCTCCATATTTTCTGAGATCATCTACAGTCACTATGAGTTCTTCTGAACCAGCACAACCCCCAGTAACCGAAACGTCAGGTATCGATCAGCAAATAGCAGTACTATTGAAGATAATTGAGAGGCAAGAAAAAATAGTGAGTACTGTGTTAGCCAATGCCAGCATCCTACAAGCCCAAACAATACAGCAGCACGCGTCGGGATCAAATCAGGATTTACCCGAGCAACCTCCCCAAGGATCACAGACCACCATGCCGCCTGCACCGCCTGAATTCTAGGGGCCCCCGCTCTATATCCCACAGAATCGACCACCCCCTGTGGTCATTCCTGACGATGAATGTGAGTACAGGACTACAGAAGCCAAGAGCGCAACGAACGAAAAATTGGCTCAGCAAATCGAGTCTCTGCAGGAAGAGATGAGAAGAATGAAGGGCCTCAACACGATGAGTGGAACTCGGTTCAAGGACCTTTGCTTCTACCCCAATGCTCAATTACCGGTTAAATTCAAGTATTCGGAGTTTGAAAAGTATAATGAAGTGGGGTGCCTTCTGTCGCATCTGAAGTTGTATTATGGATCCATGTGCCAATATGGCGAAGATGACAGGTTGTTAGTGCAGTTGTTTCAGAGGAGTTTGATGGGGTTGGCACTCAAATGGTTTTCTAGATTGGACCACTCGCTCATTAAGAACTGGCAGGACCTAGCTAAGATGTTCTAGCAGAATTACCGATTCAACACAGATGTTGGCCTAGACCGGAATTACATGGCCAAGATGACAAGAAAGCAATGGGAAACGGTGAAAGAGTATGCACAGAGATGGCGAAAGTCCGCCTCACAAGTAAGACCTACAATGACAGAGCAAGAGATGAACACCACGTTTATCTCAACACTAGGGCACGCCTTCTATACTCATCTGGTGGAGCACACCACTGGCACATTCTCGAATCTAGTACAAGTTGTAGATCGGGTCGAGGACGGGATCCGAACCGGTCTGATTTTCAATTTCACAAGTTTAGGGGCAACAACAGGAATCCCTACTCAGAGAAAGCCAGTGCCTACTGGAAAGAAGAGAGAAGAACCACAAGTTAACAACGTACAGCCAAACCGACCCCTCTTCATCCCTTCACCAGCACCAAGGCCACAAGCACCATCAACTTCATGGGCACCAACACCGCCAACATGGAACCCTCCACCTCAGAATCCATATAGGGAAAATCCTCCACCAGTTGCATAGCAGGCACCATTATATGGGTAGAATCAGCAGGCACGACCCAACAGAGTAAATAGAGTGTTCACTAGGTTACCTATGACACTATCAGAGTTACTGCTAATCCTGCTCAGGGGTGAGTACCTCGCAAAACGTCCACCAAATCCTGAGGCTACTAAAAGGCCAGGGTACAACCCCAATTTGTTCTGTGAATTTCACATGGGTGCACCAGGACACTCTACAGACCAATGTTGGCAGCTAAAACATCAAGTACAGAATCTAATCGACAAAAAGGCTCTCATCCTGGATGGGCCTGCCAACCCATCCCAACAACAAAACATCAATCAAAATCCCCTACCTGCTCATAATGGGGAGGGGAGTGGGCATAGGGTAAATGTTGTTTGCGGATAACTCGACTTCAATCCCTTGGATTTGATAGTGCCTATCGGGGCAAAAGTCAGAGTACGCTTCACAAAGGAATCAAAGACGTTGATGGTTAACACAGTCAACCATTATACAAATTCATCACAGAATTCACAGCTACCTCTCAAAATGGCCGACCTCACCATCCTTCCCATTCATCAAAACACTACTATCCAACCACCTTTAGTTATACCTTACGGATCACCAAACCATCAAAATACTACTCGACCTCCTCTGGTTATACCCTATACACTATCAAATTCTCAATGACCAACTCGACCCCCCTTCACATACCATACACCTCATCCTCACGTCCACCACTCATCATTCCATACACTCTACCAACTCCTCACGTAACTCTTCCTACCACCACTACATCCAAACCATCACCGCCACCCCTTATTCTCAATGTAAAATCAGATCCACTTCCCATGACCATACACTCACCTAAACCATTCCCCTATAGCTCCAACCAGGCGGTGCCCTGGAGCTACGAGACCACCGTCACCACTACCACAGGGGTCGAGACCATGAAAAAGGCAATGGTGGGTGACATCGGCCATATAACAAAGGCAGGGAGATGTCAGAAATTATCAGAAAAAGGGGTAAGCATCAGGGAAGAAGCAAAAGAGACTGTAAAAGAGGTAATCGAGAAAGAAAAAAGGTGAACAAAGGGAAAGGGTAAACTGTATAAAGATGGAAAGATGGAAGAGAAAACAAAAGTGACAGATAAGGAGGTGGTAGATTTCATTAAGCTCATTCGTAAGAGTGAGCATAACATAGTGGATCAATTGAACAAACAACCAGCTCAAATCTGTATTCTAGGTCTAATACAAAAATCAGAAGAACACCAAGACGCATTATTAAGAGTTATGGGAAAGTCGCACGTACCTACAACTACCTCACTAGCGCAATTAGAGCAAACGGTTGGCCAGATCATGACCCTAAATCCTATCATATTCACTGAAAGTAAATTCGTGCCAGAGGGGCGGGGGCACATAGAACTGTTAAACATCATGGTCATGTGTAAGGGCATGATGGTTGCTAGATTACTGATTGACAATGGCCCGGCCCTTAATGTCTGTCCTCTTGAAACATTCCGCAAGCTCAATGCCGACTGGTCACATGTGAAACCCAATAACAAGGTCGTCCGAGGCTTCGACAGTTTAAGAAGAGATTCACTGGGAGAAGTGGATTTACCCATCACAATAGGTCCTTGCACCTTTGAAGTAACATTCGAGGTCATGGAAATACCGACAACTTTCAATTTACTACTGGGCAGACCATGGATCCATATAAAAGGGGCTATGCTGTCCTCGTTGCATCAAAGAGTCAAATTTATCATGGGGCAAAAGATGATATCTGTGCTGGCAGAAAACCTAATCCCAGCTGGGAGAGCTCCAGATGTGCCATTTATAGATATCGAAATGACGAAGGACAAAGCGCTATACCACTCCTATCAATTTGCTGTTATCAATCACGTGGAAAAAGAGAAGGAGAAAGTAAAGGTAGAACTATCACGGCCAAATCTAATGATTCGCTAGGTTTTGAAAAGAGCAGGTTACCGACCTAGACAAGGGTTGGGGCCAAGAGGAAGAGGGAAGGCTACGTTGATTGAAGTAAAAAAGCACAATCCTTATTTTGGTCTAGGATTTAGGCCCACAAAAAAGGATATAACAGAAATGAACGAAAAGAAGAAAGAGCTTCGACTAGCAAGAAAACAAAATCGGGAACCCGATGTCTGGAATCTGGGCAAGGTCCCTCACATTAGTGTTAGCTTCCCAAAATTTCAAATCAGACCCGACAGTTTATCAGAATCATTGCCAACAAAATCGATAAAAAAACCAAAAGTAGTAAATCTCAAACCTATGCACATTCATGAAGACTCAGTTGTTGAGTCCCAATCATCCTTCGTATAAGGCATTGATGTTCTATTCAATGGGGATTCCGATGAAAGTCTATCAGAAACGAATCCAGAATCCACCAACGTGGAGATCACTACCGACCAAAAGGAAGACTCACCCTTTCCAACGGGCATTGACTGGGCATCAGTCGTCATCCCACCGAGTTTGGGAGGGATTATGCCCCAATCTGACAACAATCAATCGAAGATCATGGTCATCTCCGAACAACCAATCAAATCATCCAACAAATCACTCTCTCATCTCATCCACCCCCTTAGAGAAGGGGAAGTGCTGAACAATTGGGAAGAATTCCCATTAACCTTTGAGACTGTTGAGGCCTAAAAAAAAAAACGTCATTAGTCGAATCTAGTTTGCCCGAGGATCATAACGAGCCCTCGTCATTGGGTAAAGACTATTTTGAGGGCTCCCTATCTTTATTAACGAATTTACATGAATGTTCTTTTTATTTCAGGTATTTAAAAAATAAAAAATAAATAAATATCTCTCAAAAAATAAAAAATAAAAAATTTCTCAAAAATCAAAAAAATTGAAAAGCTTTCAAAATTGCAAAAAAATAGATATTTTTCAAAAATAAAAAAAGAGTTTCAAGGGATCTGTCTCCGTCAAATGAGTACCCAGATAAAATAGAATTTGAAAAGGACGAGTATGATTTCGATCTTGAACTCAATTTCGACCTCATGGGGATCGAAGAAGAATCTGAGGATGAAATGGAATTCCTACCCAAAGAAATCAAAGACTTGGTAGAACGTCACGAGAGAGGTGTTCAACCAAACATTGAGGATACAGATTCAATCAATCTTGGTACCGAAGAGGACCCACGAATTGTCAAGATCGGAGCCTTATTAACGTCGCAACAGAAAGAAGAAA
The DNA here is from genome assembly GCF_017979445.1 of Akebia trifoliata. Classification (NCBI taxonomy): domain Eukaryota; kingdom Viridiplantae; phylum Streptophyta; class Magnoliopsida; order Ranunculales; family Lardizabalaceae; genus Akebia; species Akebia trifoliata. Next base: position 78,611 of record NW_028237692.1, on the reverse strand, counting down.
TGGTCAAATTTTTACAAAACTATCAAGACGTCTTTGCATGGTCATACAGAGATATGCCGGGGTTAGATACAGATATTGTTGTACACAAGCTACCAATTACTTCCGGAAGTAAGCCGATCAAACAAAAACTGAGAAGGTTGAAGCTAGAATGGACCCTCAAAATCAAAGACGAGGTCATGAAGCAGTTCGAAACAGGTTTTCTTGCAGTCTTTACGTACCCTGATTGGTTGGCTAATGTCGTCCAGTACCCAAGAAAGATGGGAAGGTGCGCATGTGTGTTGACTATCGAGACCTGAACAAGGCAAGTCCTAAGGATGATTTTCCACTTCCACTCATCGACACTCTAGTCGATAGTACAGCAGAGCATGACATATTCTCGTTTATGGATGGCTTCTCAAGCTACAATCAGATAAAATTGGTAGAAGAAGACCAAGAAAAGACTGCATTCATCACATCATGGGGTACTTTATACTACAAAGTTATGCCATTCGGGCTGAAGAACGCAGGGGCGACTTACCAAAGGGCAATGACCGCATTAATTGCTAAATCTGACATTGAAGAAGACCATCTAATGAATCTGAAGAAGTTGTTCGACAGACTCAGAAAGTACAGTTTGAGGCTAAATCCAACAAAGTACGTGTTCGGGGCAACATCAGGCAAGCTACTGGGATTCATGATCAACAGAAGAAGCATCGAGATAGACCCTGCGAAAACTAAGTATATCCTCGAAATGAAGGCACCTGTTTCAGAAAAGGACGTTCGGGACTTTCTAGGGAGAATATAGTAAATTAGTCGATTTATAGCTCAATTGACGCCTATCTGTGAGCCAGTTTTCAAGCTACTAAGGAAAGATATGCCGAAGAAGTGGAACAAAGACTGTCAGGAAGCGTTCGACAAGATCAAGCAATATCTGCTCAATCCACCAGTCTTAGTCCCTCCTGCTCTAGGACGACCCCTACTTATGTACATCTCAGTGCAAGAAACATCAATGGGGTGTGTGTTAGGGCAACACGATGCATCAGGACGGAAGGAACAAGCCATCTATTATCTCAGCAAGAAATTTACCGAGTATGTGGCAAGATATTCGACACTTGAGAAGACTTGCTATGCATTAGTCTAGGCATCTCAACGACTGCGTCATTATTTACTCAGTTACTCGACCATGCTCATTGTTAGGATGGACCCCCTGAAGTCCTGTTCGAAAAATCAGCATTGACGGGTTAGCGAAGTGGCAATTATTATTATCTGAATTCGATATCACCTATGTCACTCAAAAGGCCATCAAAGGGCAAGTCATCGCCGACCACCTCGCCGAGCATCCACTGCCTGACTACGAGCAATTAAAAATGAACTTTCCGGATGAAGCCAAACTATTCATTGAGATTGAAGACGATGATGAGGAACCATGCTGGAAAATGTACTTTGACGGAACAGCAAATCAAAAAAGGAACGGAATAGGGGCAGTCTTAATCAAACTGGACGGATCCCACGTGCCAATTGCAATCAGACTGAAGTTCCAATGCTCTAACAACGAGGCTGAATATGAAGCATGTATAGTAGGATTGAAAGAAACGTTGGATCTCGAGGTAGATGAGATCGATGTTTTCGGAGATTCAAGCTTAGTAGTCTATCAGACAACTGGAGAATGGAAGACCCGAGAATAGAGACTGGTCCCTTACCACGAGTATCTAGAGGAACTAAGCTCACACTTTGATAGGATTTCATTCACATACATGCCGAGAGCCAAGAATCAGTTCGTAGATGCATTAGCAACCCTCGCTTCTATGATTAGCATTTCAGAGGATCTAATCATCGACACTATGAAAATTGGAATTCAAGATGAACCGGCTTACTGTCTACCCGTCGAAGTTGAAGTATCTGAAGAAAAGCCATGGTACTCAGACATCATATCTTGAAGATAGAACCCTTCCCTCAGATGCAACGTCAAATGATCGCAGAACCATTCAGAAATTGGCAGGCAATTCTTCATCAGCAATGGCATCCTGTACAAGAAATCGCACCACGAGGTCTTACTTCGGTGTGTGGCAGAAACAGAAGCAAATTAATCGAGACTGTACATGGTGGTGTGGACCTCATATGAATGGTCACATGCTAGCAAAGAAGATTATGTGGATGGGATATTACTAGACAACAATGGAAAGTGACTGCTATCAGCATGTTCGCAAATGCCATCTGTGCCAGATCTACGCCAACAAGATCAATGCTCCGCCTTCAGAAGCTACACAATATGACCACTCCTTGGACCTTCTCACTTTGGGGAATGGACGTCATCGGGCCAATCTCACCTAAAGCTGAAAATGGGCATCGCTTCACCTTAGTGGCCATCGACTACTTCACCAAGTGGGTAAAAGCTACTTCATACACCAACGTCACGAAAAGCAACGTCTTGAAATTTGTCAAGAACAACATCATCTGTCGGTATGGACTTCTTAGTGGATTAGTGACTGATAATGCCAAAAACTTCAAGAATAAAGATATGATTAAGATGTGCGAAGATTTCCAGATCACTCATCACAACTCTGTACCCTACAGACCTAAAATGAATGGCGCAGTCGAGACAGCCAATAAGAATATCAAGAAAATTATCGAGAAAATGGCAGTTACGTACAAACATTGGCATGACATGTTGCCTTTTGTACTTCACACCTATCGAATGTCATTCAGAACTTCGACTGGGGCAACTCCGTATTCTTTGGCCTATGGAATGGAAGCAGTCTTACCTGTAGAGGTTGAGATTCCCTCCCTCCGGATCTTAAAAGAAGCAGAGTTAGATGAAGCGGAATGGATTCAAGCTCGGTTTGATCAACTAAATCTGATTGAAGAGAAACGCCTCGCAGCCATTTGCCATGGACAGATCTATCAACGACAAATAGCTTGTGCCTATAATAAGAAAGTTAAGCCTAGAGATTTCTCCCCAGGGGATCTTGTTCTGAAGAAAATTATGCCAATCCAAGAAGACGCCAGAGGAAAATTCAGACCAAACTATGAGGGACCATTCATCGTGCAGAAGGTATTGACAGGAGGTGCTCTGATCCTTACAGAAATGGACGGACAAGTCTTCCCGTAATCGATCAATGCTGACACTCTCAAGAAATACTACGCCTAAAAACCGACCCTGAGATGATGAAAGGCCATCTTTGTTATCCCAAACAAATTATCTAACCCTAGTCAACCCTTTTGAGCCATCACGTTCATTTCTTAACCTGAGACTGGGACAAGTCAAAACAAAGTCAAAAAAAAAAAGAGACAAAAAGAAGAGAAAATCAGAAAAAAAACAAAACATCAAAATATTCCTGACCCGCATGAGGATAAACTGTGAACGGCTAAAAATACAAAAAAAATCAAAAAAGTCAAAAAATCGGACACTTGATCTGAGTTCGACCCAAATCTCCAACCTAAAAAAGTTCGAGAGACGCTGGGAGGAGACATAGATCACCTTTTCAAAACAAAAATAGACAAACCCCATGTCTAATCCATTCTATATAAACCCAGACCTTAACCTTTTTGTATCTTTTCCACTACCATAAGCCTAAGCCAACGTTTCGTCCCAACAAAAGTCTTTTTTGATCAGGGAATGTTCTAAGGCAACATAATGACAATGGCAGTACCAATGATCTTGCGACTAGGTCTAGACCTCAAAGTCTTATTAGTCGTCGGAAGACTCGAGAGGGGAATCCAGGTCAGATATTCGAAAAAAAAAGAGTACTCGAAGTGTAGAGTAGTCGATCTCGCGGCTCAACTTGACTTGCCGAACCATGAATAGTTGTCAGCAAACTTGAGAGGGGAATCTAGATCTGTTACTCAAGAAAGAGTGTCACTACAAGAGTAGAGTCACCAATGTCACAACTCAACTTGAGTTACCGAGCCACAAAGACACAGAGACTCTGAGCAAAAACTACAATGTAAAAAATCAAAAAAATACAAGCATAGTCTGAAAGGGCATAGTGAAAACTTGAAAGGGTGCTATGAGTAAAAGACTCAGACTATGGCAAGATCAAAACCATCGGCACGGTGAAAATCCCAAAAAGGATGTCGATGCGCAAAAATATGGAAATCGGGTCTGGTGAAAATCGTAATTGGCACCAGGGGCAATAAGGGTAAACAAAAACAAACAAAAAAAAACTCCTGGCCCGAAAGAGTATAAACTGTGAACGGCAAAAATCTTTCCGAAAACCCATCTCCCAAGCAGATAGCAGTCTTTCGATACTAGGGCACCGGGGATGACTCTAAAGGCACCAAAAGAACAATTGACATTTGTATCCCCTGTGTTTGGGGAAAACACCAAAATTGTCATAACCAAAGATTTTACAAACTCTGAATTTATCGTACTCATTTGATAAAGACATTTCACAAAATTACATTTCAAAATTACTGTTTTGACCAATGACGACAAATCTAGGACTCATTCAACAAAAAATCATGCTTTCAAGAACAATAGATATACCTGAGACCAAGTAAGTACAAAACCTATTTTCTTTACATTAATCTTCCAACATTTTGCATACATTCTGTTAATGAAAAAAAAATACAAAAAAAATGTGAATACAACGCAGTCAATCAAACATCATGGTGAGAAATGAAAAAGGAGTCAAGGCGTTCCTCTAAAGCACGGATCCGGGCAGCCTGGCTCATCATCACTTTCTCAGCATCGGAAGCATCGCGACTCACCAAATATACTGCAAAATCCTCAAAATAAGGATACTGGGCAAGCCGATCCCTCAACTCAGCAACTTCAGCTCAAAGCCTAGCCACTTTGCCATTATCACTAGATTCAGACTAGGCAAGGGCAGATGTCAGTTGAGCAATCTATTTCTGTATCTTCTTCTCGGATTTGAACCAAATGGCCTGAATTCGATGATGATCAGTCTGAGACTCTTCAACTTTATCTCGATAATCAAAGAAGGATGAAGCTCCAAGGAGTGTTTGAGGAACTATTGACACCAAGGGTCTCCTAGAAATGAGTTCTCAAATCCAATGCAAGTACGCCGGGAATAGGTGCGCTGCAAAGACAAGTCGATTCAAAACCTCAACTCGACTCCATTCTTTCAGGAGTAGACTCAAAACTGCAGTCAACAATGGACCAACCAACTCATTGAAATTTTCAGGGATGAGCACACCCTGGTCATAACCAAATTGACGAAGAACCTAGAGTGGTACATAATGAGTTGCCTCGTGAAGACCAAACAAAATAAGGAAACGGACACCGTCAAATGCAATCACAAGAAACCCTCGAGGTTGGAAGGCACCAACCCACCTCACTTCTTCATCATCAAGGTTACCAATAAAAGAATACCACTCTTCTTTGCCACCCGAGACGAATGGAGCAACTCGTCTCGACATCATAAGTATGAGATCGGCATTAACGCAAAAGGGACGATTAACAACTTCGGTTGAAGTCAGATGATCCATAAACCAAAACTACAATAACAGGAGCCTTCTAAACCTGGGAAACTAGTAAATTCAATTTTAAATTTAAAACTAAGCTAAGTTTGGAATTTACCTGCAGGAGTGGAGCACATCCTCGAAAAACTCGATCACGACCGGACGAACAAGCATTAAGAAATTGGAACATCTCGCTCAAAAGCATCGAGGCTAAGAGTTGACTCACCACCATCAAAGTGAGAGCGTTAAAGTGAATCAACGACTTCGAGGGATCCATGAGGCGTTCAATCAAGAAGGATTTGGACATTGTCTTCAAAACCGATCTACCATCCGGAATCTTCAAAAACTTACGATTTATCCCTAAGAAGTCGGAAGTCTCGCCTCGATACCCATCACGCAAGGGTGGAACCACAACTTCACCCGATATTCTGAGCCCCAACAACACTTCAAATTCCTCAATGGTAGGAGTCATTTCGTGCTCCCCAAATCGAAAGACGTTGAGCTCAGGAACTCAACACCTTAACATAGCCTCAATCAAGCTTCGTTGCAATGGGACTTTAGGCAAAGAGAGTGTGCACACCAACTTGTTCAAAGCCCATTGAATCTTCTCACAAAAAAAAAAACAAAAATCAAAAATCAAAAATAAAAAAAATACAAAAATCAAAAAGAATTTCAAAAACCCTTTTCGAGTTGAACTTCACTTTGATTTGTTAAAACACGATGGAAGAAATATCTAGATTTTTTTTAACTCATCAAATTTTCATCAAATCCAAGGTCTCACACGAGCTCCGCGCCATCGAGATCAAGGAATTAATAAGGTAACTCTGTCAGACCCCGCGCTTGAGTAACCATTCTTTACAAAATTATTAATTCAACTACTAATTCGAAGTCGTGTTTTTGCAAAATTTCATCTGGCCCGTACTAATAGGAGTTTAGTTTATTCGTTGCAGTTTTTTGCACGTAATTCCTGCAAAGAAGGGCAGTTGTAGACACCCCAATTTGAACGGGCCCTTACTCGAAAAGGCCCAAAAACAGTAATTTTTCAATAAATTTGACCAACGGGCCTTGATGGCCCGAATCCTCGAAATATGGCATTTTCGCCAAAATCAAAGCCTCTAACACCTCTCAATGGGTTAGTAGGTCCACCAAAAGGATTCGGCATGCTTCCATCTACCCCGCTCCATCCGAAATATCGACTTTCCAACAAAATAGGCCAACGGGCCTCAAAGGCCCAAAAAGTTAAAATGTGGCAATTTAATTGAACCGAGGCCCCTAAGACCTCACAATGGTCTAAGAGACCTACCAAAGGGACCGGACTCACCCTACGATGCCCCAACCTTCACCGCTCCGCGCTTGCATCCAAAAAATTGATAAAATCTTCTAACGGGCCTAAAAGGCCCAAGTTGCAACCACGTGGCATTTTTGATCAAATCAATGATCTCAAAAATCTCAAAAAAATTCAGACTTCAAATGCCAACCCCTCATCCACCCTCCACCGCTCCGCCTCGAAATCCACAAACACCTTAAGCCCATGCAAGGCCCATAAATCCTTAACCCTCTTCTAAACCAATTTCCCACCTTACACCCTAACCTAAATCAATCCCATATTTCCTAAACCATAGAATAAACCCACCTTTAAAAATCCAATTCAAATCAAACCCCATCCAAGTCCAAACAACCTACAACCCTCTAAAAGCCTAAGCCCAATATATCAAAAATCCACAAACCACTATCCATACCTAATTCAGTATCCAACCCACAACCCTAACCCATCAACCCTTACCCACATCAACCAATCACCCTCTCAAGATGACACATGTCATCATCCCCTTTCACCTCCCTCATCTAATCACCTACCCCCATCATCATTCTCTAAAAAATCAACCCACATCACTTCCCTCCAAAATCACCTCAACCCATACCCTACCCTAACCTAACCTATCCCCATCCTCTAACATCATCAACAACCCATATCACAACCCATACCCAACCCTAACCTAACCTATCCCCATTCTCTAACATCATTAACCACCTACACCTCAATCCATACCTTAATCCATCACCATTCTCTAACATCATCAACCACCCACATCACCACCCATATCTCTTACATATCAACCCATCACTTTTCCTTAAAATACTCCAATAAAATCACCTCAACCCATACTCCCCTCATCATCAACCAACCAACCCATACCTCTTTCTCTAATCAAACAACCACCATCAACCAATCAATCAATCTCATCACCTCACACTCTCATCACATATGCCACATGGCATCATCCCCTTCCTCTTCCCAAAAACCAATTTACCAACCTCTTACACAACCCATTCTCCTAAATCTAAACACCTCACCTCGTAAACCAACCTAATACTCCTTCTCCCAAACAACCCTCTTACACCATCAACCATCACTCATCTCACCCTACCAAGAACTCTACCCAAATGGATTTGGGTAGGATCCAAACCATTTGGATCAAAACCTCATCAATTTTTATTTTTTACAAAACTACCCTCAATGTCACTCCAAATTTCATACCCCCATCTTTAAAAAAGAATGTCATTTCCCATTCTCCTAACCTTTAATCCCATTATACCCCCAAACATCCTCCCTACACTTATAAATACCCCTCCCCTCCTTCCAAAAATAGTTACCAAGTTTTACCAAGTCTTACTAGAAAAAAAGAAAAAAAAAATAATCTCAACTCATCTCTCCTCTACTCTCCCACTCTCACTACAACCTTAAAAAAATATACACACTCTTTCATAAGTTTACTAAGGACTCAAGAAGAAGAAGAAGAAGAAGAAAAGAAGATCGAAGATACAAGGTGGGTTTGAAGTACACCCCCCCCTCTCTCTCTCTATCCTCTCCATTTCCCTCTTCTAATATCCCATTCTTCTCTTTTATTTTTATTTTAAATGAGTAGTCCCTAAGGCATAGGGTTCATTAGGATCATCTCTTTCAATGAGATGACCCCATGATCAAGCCGAAAGCGAACCCCTATCTAGGGTACAAATACACCCACGTGGCACCTTATTTTCCAATTTCCTTTAAAATCAAAATGACCGAGTTGCGTAGAGGTTACCGCCACTTGGCGAGGAGAAAAGGGTGCCTAACACCTTCCCTTTTCTCCAACCGAGCCGTTTACCCGAATCTCAAAGTTTGATTAACCTTTATCCATTGTGAGTCACTAAAATGCCAAAAAATGTCATTTTTTGGAAAATGTACATCAGGTGACCATTCACACCCACTTACAACATGAATGGTGGCGACTCCAATTCATCGTAGATGTGGCCGTCGTAATGACGAAAATCACGTATCTACAACTCTAATCACTAACGGCCTTTTCTCTTGCTTCTTAGTGTAATTTCCATTTCTATTGCTTTATTTTCTAGCAACATCTACTTTCATTTTTGTTACACAAAACACAAAAAAAAAAAATTTAAATACTGACTTAGATTAACTTTATTTTACTTAGCTTGGTAACAACTCCCCTTTCTCTTGGGTTTGATCCCTTACTTGCTCACAAGTCAAGGAAAGTTATAAACACATATTAATTTCTGAAGTAAAGACAATAGTACTTAGTTGATGAACGAAATCTAAGAGTTTAAATTTAATGATTCAATTAGAAATCAGTATTATGATTTTGAATTTTCTATGTTATAGGACTATAGTTAATTTATTAAAAGAATTGATGAGACATTTTTTTATTGAACTAAGGGTTAGTATCAATTTGAAAAATCAAATTGAGAAGAATCAAAATTTTTGAAATCGTATTTGACAAACTTGCGAAAGTTAGAAGATATACAATTTGAGAGTAAATGTTTGTTTACACAAGACAATATTTTAAATTTAAGGATGTATTTATAGAATGGGAAATATAAAGGGAAATAACCAATCAATTATATAAATCGTATACATGTCTAGGCTAGTTGAGTGGTACCATGTGCAGATTAGCATATGGGAGCTACCCAGCAATAGGGCAAGTAAAAGTAGAGAGCACCCAATCTTCCTAAAAGGGCTAGTCTACCAAGTAGGGTAAACCTGATCAAAGAATACTCGTAATCTTGATATGCGCACATCAAGCTTAGAGATCTCAGAGGAGATCTCCCCAGTATAATATATCCAATCTAGAAGACCCCCATTCTATTTTGGATCCAAAAAATCAGGGGATTCCCTAGGATCACCTCCCCCCCATGAGAAGGGGAAATCCTGATTCATAGGAAAGATCCATAAATAACACAATTACCATAGAGGAAGGGATCTTTTGACGGATTGGAAGTCTATCCAGTTTATTAAATTGTTCATCTACTTCTCTAACTTGAGTATCGAAGAGTTTTTGGTAGGTACCTGTGACGTCCCGCCAAACACTAACACAAAGCCCCATGTCAGATCTCGAGGCACAAGGTAGTGCCTTAAAATTTTGACATGATCTCCTCTGTTTATTTTAACATTTCAAGGCATTCAACCTGCACCTGATAAATGACATATAATCCTACATATATACATACAAAATATAATACTAGCGGAAGCTTATATACATCTAATAACGTACGATAGATCAGAGTACGGAAGAAGAAATTTATATACGAGATTATACAAAAAAAATTCACTCTAACAAAAGTCCTAACATTCAAAACAAAATCTATAATACTCTTGGAAAAATCGATACCACTAGGCGGTATAACCCCAATACTCACCAAGTGACGGACTCTGGCTGTCTATCTGACCCATCAGATGATTCTCAATCATTTTCTACACCTGTCTCACCAAACTTCGGATCTGAAACTAAAAAATGGAGATGGAAATGATGAGTAACAATGGTTACTCAGTAAAGAAGAAATAAATTTATGCCAATAACCTTTTCTAACATGAACGAGTAAACATACTAAATCATTTTAACATATGTAAAGTTTTCTAGAATAAACTACGATTAACTGGTACATATAGCCAGGGATAAGCAACTAAATATTTTAAAACTCACATTACATCGATCAGCAATACTAACTATAACATTTTCTTTTTATACAAATATAATTGGTCAAATGAAAACATTAAACATGCATTTCATTTTATATATCAAAATAAGGCAACATGTACATAATACACAATAGTGGAGTAGTGGAATTAGAGAGTTGGGATTCACGACTAGATCGTTTCCAGCCGAGACGTGATATTTCATAATAAAATATTAGTTCCTGATTTTGTGGTTGGTCGCTGTTTACCATACTTGCGGAACCATTTATCCTGCTCAAGCTAGTCGTTTGACGTTATCGTAAGCAATGGGTTTCTTTTCGATGTGTTAGAACGTTCAACTACTATAGATTGTTAGTAATTATTGACTAATCATCTTCGTCTATACCTATCAGGCGTACATATGATTCTCAAATATACAAATCAATAGTATACGACCACGTTTACATTACAAGTTCACTGATAAAGATAGAGAGGAATAAATCCTGATTCCAGTTGTGACTCCACTCTCATATGCATCCCATACCACGTATGAGCTTAATGGTCCCTACCGTACATCCCAAGATAATACACCACTCCGGATGATATGACGTACTATCCCTTCAGGCATTCACAGACTCTTTAATAGCTCACAAAATAGCTATATATATATATATATTATTTTCATTTGAAAATAAAAGAGAAATTAACAATACAAGATTGAGAATATATAACCAGTTTCCTACCATGCAACTGTGGCCACCCGACCTAAAATAAATAACAGAACGGAAAAGTAAACAGCGCCTCGCGCTAACAGAAAATAAATAAACATAGAACTAGTAACATTATCCCTGGATATCCGTTCACCAACCTACACACAACACAACTGTGGTGCCCCGCCGAACGCTAATACAAATCCCCATGTCAGATCTCGAGGTACTAGGTGGCACCTCAAAATTTCGGCATGGTCTCCTCTGTTTATGTTAGCATTCCAAGGAGTTAAACCTGCACCTGATAAACGACATACAATCATGCATACATATACAAAATATAATACTAGCAGAAGCTTAAATACGTCTAATAACAAATGAAATATCAGAGTGCGGAAGAATAATCAGAATACAAGATTATTAATTTATTTCTCACTCTAACAAAAGTCCTAACGCTCAGAACAAAATCTATAACATTACCTAGACAAACTACCACCACTAGAGGGGTGTAGCCCTAATACTCACCAAGTGACAAACTCTGGCTTTCTATCTGACCCACCAGATGATTCTCACTCATGCTCTATACCTGTCTCGTCAAGCTTCAGATCTGAAACTAAAAAAATGAAGAAGGAAAGGGTGAGTAACAATGGTTACCTAGTAAGGAAACAAACAATTTCTGCCAATAACCCCTCCTAGCATGAACGAATAAGCATACTGAATCATTTTAAAATAATAAAAGTTTTACATAATAAACTACGATTAACTGGTACATATAGCCATGGTGAGCAACTAAACATTTTAAAACTCACATTACATCGATCAGTAGTACTCACTATAACATTCTCTTTTTATACAAATCTAATTGATCAAATGGAAACAATAAACATGGATTTCATTTTATATATCAAAATAAGCAACAGATACATAATACACAATGGTGGAGTATTGGAATTAGAGTGTTGGGATTCACGACTGGATCGCTCCCAATCGGGACATGACGTTACAATTTCTCTCTGGCTTTTAGTTCCTGATTTTGTGGCCGGTCGCTACCCTTACCACGTTTGGTTGACCATTTATCCAGCTCAGGCTGGCCGTTTGACGTGACCGTAAGCAATGGATCTCTTTTCGATGTGTCAGAACGTTCGACTACTATAGATTGTTAGTAATCACTGACCAATCATCTTCGTCTATGCCTATCAGGCGTGCATGTGATTCCCAATATACAAACCATTCGTATACGACCACCTTTACATTACAAGTTCACTGGTAAAGATAGAGAGGAATAAACCCGGATTCCAGTTGTGACTCCATTCTCATACGTGTCCCATACCACGTATGAGCTTGGTGGTCCCTACCGTACATCCCAGGATAGTACACCACTCCAGATGATATGACGCACTATCCCTTCAGGCATTCACAAACTCTTTAACAGCTCACGAAATAGCTACATATGTATATTATTTTCATTTGAAAACAAAAGAGAAATTAACAATATAAGGTTGAGAATGGATATCCAGTTTCCTACCATGAAATTGTGGCCACCCGGCCTAAAATAAATAACATAACGGAAACGTAAACAGCGCCTCGCACTAACAGAAAGGAAATAAACATGCAACCAATAATATTATCCTTGGATATCTGTTCACCAACCTACACACAGCACAACAACGTAAAATGCAGACATCACCCCTCGGGTGTGACTCTGACATTTTACCGTTTCATACCCTTTTTCCCTTTTTTCGATTTTTACAATTTTCAATCTCTTCAATAAAACATCTATTTTCTGATATTCATCAACTCAGCATGAGTTAATTGAATAGTAAATCGTTTTTCTAACTATGAAATTCATTTCTATCAAAAATCTCAAAAAAAATACAAAACTTATATTAAAACAGGGTCCGAGCGGTGCACAGGACCCAACTAGCAGAAATAACCAGATAAAATATCCTACCCACGTATAATTTGTTAAAAATACAATTAAACATATCAAACATGCAATTTCTGGCGTGAATTTTTAAATAACAAAGAATTCTACATTTCGAAAATACATCCAAAATTTTTTTTTCAATAAAATCCTAAATGCAATTTTCACAATCTACGATTATCAATAGAAATTGAGAGTTCCTTATAATCTCTAGGCGAGATAATTGAAGCGTGTGCGTGAAAATCGAGACGATTGGCAAGGAAATCGAGACGGATCAAACTTCGAAGCGGCTAATTTTTGAAACTGGCCTGGTGATTTCGAAGATCTCGATGTACTCGTCTCTTCTCCCTTCTACAGTGAAAGACGGTTTGACCCCGAAATCGATGAAAACCGAGGTCAAAGTTACGAAATCTCCGTATAAAAATACGACTGATTTTTGACTATACGGGGTGAAAAAGACGAGAAAATGAAAGGAATTTGGGTGGGTTATGTAGAGAATGAGGCTGCGGACGTTTCTCCCTTCTACATCGGAAGACGGTTTGACCCGAAAACGGACGAAATCCGAGGTCAAAGTTTCGAAATTTTCGTATCCAAATACGGCTGATTTTTGACGATATCGGGTAAAATAGAAAGTGAAACAAAGAAAGGTTGGGTGGGTTTTGTAGAAAACGTAGCTGCGGACATTTCTCCCTTCTGCGTCGATCGTCGACGGCGAGCCGTTTGTGAGAGATCTAAGATTGAAGATCAAAGAGAAAAAAAATTCATTTTTTTATATGTCTCGGCCGTATGGACGCGTTGGGGAAGATGACATATAAAAAAAATTAAAATTATTATTTAAATAAAATGTAGGACGAATTCGGTATTTTGTCAATTGTTTCGATCGATGATAACTTGATCATCCCGACTCCAAAACTGACAAATGAATACTCTATTTCACCTAATTTTTTGTTCCGGATCTAATGGTATAGTCAATTTCTACAAATTATGTCTCCATCAAAAATTTACATTTTTGGCCTGAGGTGACCCCTAAACTTGATGTCGTTTTCGTTTTTGACGATAATTCGATTTCCTGATCTCCAAAAATGACAAATAAATAATTTATGTTGAATAATTTTTCGTTATGAACCCAATGGTATGATCTAATTTTAAAAATTATTGCTCTAACAAAAAGTCACTGTTTTAGCCTGGTCCGACCCGGTAATCGAGGATTTTGCAACTTTTATATTCGGACTCGCATTTGAGCGTGCTTACAGGCTAAACTATGTTTTTCGATCATTTTGAATCAAATGGTGAGGTCAGATTCTATTAAAAATGATCAAAACAAGCTCCTACAGGTTTACCCTAAGTCCCACTTTTTAGGATTTTCTTAAATTATACTATTTATTTTTTCTCGAGATACGAATTGAAAATTCGGGATTTTACAACAACAATATAAAATACAGGCATCACCCCTCAGGTGTGACTCTGACATTTTACCGTTTCATACCATTTTTTCTTTTTCCAATTTTTACAATTTTTAATCTCTCAAACAAAATATCCACTTTCTAATATTCATCAACTTAATATGAGTTAATTGAATATTAAATCATTTTTTCAATTATGAAATTTATTTTTTTATCAATAATATTGAAAAAGTATAAAATTTAGATAAAAACGGGGTTCGAACGGTGTGCAAGACCCAACTGATAGAAATAACCTGGTGAAATATCCTACCCAAGTATAATTTGTTATAAACTACAATTAAAAATATCAAATATACAAGTTCTGGCGTGAATTGAAAATAACCAATTAAATTTTATATTTTTGAAAACACATCACAAATTTTTAATAAAATCCTAAATGCAATTTTCATAAATCTATGGTTACCGATAAAGATTGAGAGTCCTTATTATCTCTAGGCGACGAAATTGAAGCACTCCAAAAGTGACGAATGAATACTTTATTTCATTTAATTTTTCATTCCGGATCTAATGGTATGATCACTTTTTACAAATTCTATCTCTAATAAAAATTAACATTTTTGGCTCGATGGGACCCTAAAATTGACGTCGATTTCATTTTTTATGATAATTTGACTTCTTGATCTCCGAAAATAACAAGTAAATAGACCATGTTCAATAATTTTTTGTTACGAAACCAATGGTGTAATCGAATCTTAATAATTCTTGCTCTAGCAAAAAATTATTATTTTAGCATAGTCCGACTCGATAATCGAGGATTTTGTAATTTTTCTATTCGGACTCGCATTTGAGCCTGCTTACAGGCTAAAATATATTTTTCAATCATTTTGAATCTAATGGTGAGGCCAGATTCCATTAAAAATGATTAGAAACATCCTAAAGTTTTACCCTTAAGTCCCACTTTTAAGATTTTCTCAAAATTCTATTATCTATTTTCCTTGAGATATGAATCGAAAACTCGGGATTTTATAGTACCACACCGGCACAAGGAGGGAGGTGATAGAATTGACTTTGGACCTGTGAGGTGGAGCCCATTAACACCGTTCACCAAATTTAAACTACACAAATTTAACGCCGTCCATAAGAAACCAATAGTATATTGATTTTTGTTGAAATAATGGTGAGATCCACTAGAATCACCAAAGCCAATGCACCTCCACTCGTGGCACCAGTCGCTGATGCTCAACTCTTGGCAATGTTAGAAGCCATGAGGAAGCAATAAAAGGAAATGCAAAACAAGATGGATGACTTAGCTGAATAAAATCAGAACTTGAGTCAATGTATTGAGAACTAGCAACCAACAAGACAAGATTTCCCACCGAGAGATCATCAGTTTCTTATTGGAGATGATTATGCTTTGAATACAGAAGGAAGTTCACAACCGTTGATCCCAACAGGAGAAGGGGAGACAAAAGTTGACACTATGATGCACTAGTAATAACTTTCTAAGTGGGCACCTTCAATCTCAAGAGGGTATTGATCAACAACAGTAGTTCTGTCAAAATTTTGTATGCTTCGACCTTCTTGAAGATGGGTCCTAGTAGAAACATGCTCACCCAAACAGGAGCCCCTTTAATTGAATTTAAAGAGAGAACAAACCAACCATGAGGAGAGATAGTCTTGCCCTTGTAGGCAGGACCAACGATCTTGATGACCAGGTTCATAATCGTTGAAACAAGTTCCCCATACAATACCATCCTGGGCAAGTGGTGAACCCATGAGATGAGGGTCGTTTCTTCAACATACTACCAGGTCCTAAGGTTCCCAATACCGCAAGGGATGTAGGATATATGAGGGGATTAGGTGACAAACCAGGTGTGTACGCTGGACAAGGAGGAGCTCTCCAAAGAAAATGTCCAGCAATAACAGTTAAAGTGGGGAAACCGAGCATAGAGAACCCCTATGCCTAGTGAACGTCCAAATGATAGATGTAAGGGAATGTAGGCAAATTGGGGTAGGAACAAAATTGATATCGAAAGAGCTGAAAGAACTAACAGACTACTTAAGGAGAAACTAAGATATTTTTGCTTGGTCCACAGAAGAGATGGTGGGGATCAGCCTAAAAGTGATTTGCCATTACTTGAATGTGGAATCAACTATCAAGCCAGTAAAATAGAAGTCAAGGAGATTAGTACCACAGTTCAGAGAAGGGATAAACTAAGAGGTAAACAAGCTGATCAAAATAGGATTTATCAAGGAAGTGTTGTTTCTTGATTGGATAGCGAATATTGTAGTAGTGCCGAAAAAGAATGGAAAAGTTATAGTTTGTATTGACTTTACAAATCTAAATAAGGCATGCCCTAAGGATAACAATTTTATGTCAAGGATAGACCAGTTGGTAGATGCGACTTCAGGTAATGAAAGGTTGTCCTTCATGGATAGCTATTTAGGCTAAAATCAGATACAGCTTAACCAAGCAAATCAAAAGAAGACAGACAGCCTTCATCACTGAGCAAGGGCTCTACTGCTACAAAGTTATGCCCTTTGGTTGAAAAACACAGAATAAACTTATCAGAAGCTAATAACAGAACTCTTTAGATATTTGTTAGGAAAGACTGCAGAAGTCTATATTGATGACCTAATTGTGAAGAATAAGAAGAAAGAAGATCATGTTGTTGATCTAGAAGAGGTATTTTCACGAGAGAGAAAGGTTGAGATGAAGATCAACCCGGAGATGTGTACTTTTGCATTAACTTCAGGGAAGTTTTTGGGCTACCTGGTTATGAAAAGAAGAATAGAAGCTAACCTAGACCAGATCAAAGCACTACTAGAGATGCCTTTCCCGAAAATGCAAAAAAAAGTCTAGAAGTTAGCAGAAACGGTAGCAGCCCTTAACAGATTCATTTCTATGTCTTCAAATAAATGCAGGCCATTGTACCAACTATTGCGAAAGAGCACCAAGTTTGAGTAGATAGGAAAGTGTGACCAAGCTTTCATAGAGTTGAAAAAATATCTGGGCATACCACCTATACTCTCCAAACTAAAAGTAGGAGAGAAATTACGATTGTACCTAGCTATTTCAGAATGCGTACTCAGTTTAGTTTTGATCAGGCTTGGGACAGCGGTAAAGCAACCTATTTACTTCTTGAGCAAAACCTTCACCGATGCTGAAACACGTTATTCCAGAATTGAGAAGATGGGATTAGCTATAGTTTATATAGTTTTACGCCTAAGACTGTACTTCTAGGCGTATCGAATACAGATTATCATAGAGTACCCCTTGAAGTCTATCTTACGAAAGATGGAGAGATCAGGCATAATGGAAAAGTGGGTTGTACAACTAGCTAAGTTTGGACTTGAATATAAACCCAGAGTTTTGCTAAAAGGTCAAGCAGTGGCAGATTTCTTGGTAGACTTTCCAATGGAAGAAATAGCAAATATGTTGGTAAAAGAGTTGGAATATGCTGAAGAAGGGCAAGAAGCGAGCAACCTTCTAGGATAGCAAGTCTACATGAATGGATTTTCAAACCTGAAAGGATCAAGCATGGGAGTGATGTTAATCACTCCTAACAGTTCTAGGATAGAGAAAACAGTCAGATTGGGATTTAGAGCATCAAACAATGAAGTAGAATATGAGGCAATGATGTTCGGCCTCAATTCATTGGTAGGGCTGGGAGTAATTGAGGCTACAATCTATAATGACTCACAACTAGTAGTTAACAATGTCAACGGATCATTTGAAGCACGAGATCCCAGGATTCAACTCTATCTAGAGAAAATCAGGTCTACTATACTTTGAGCTAAAGAAGTCAGAATAAAGCACTTACCAAGGATAGACAACAGACATGCAGATGCCCTAGCCATCATAGCCTCAATATTGACAGGACAAGACAACAGAGAACTACCATTAGGCTACCAGAAAAGACCTACGATAAATGAGTCAAAATTGGTCAGTATGATAGCTGCAGTAGGAGATCAAGGTGAATGAGCCCGATTTTCGCCTTCCTCCAATTAGGAGTGTTGCCTGACAAGCCGAATGAGGTAAGATACGTAAAGAACAGGGCAGCGAAATACACTATCTTTGATGGGAAACTGTACAGGAAGTCAGTATGAAGGTCACTCCTACGTTGCCTAACACTAGAAGAGGTAAAGGACATGCTGAGCGAAATCCACGAAAGAAATTGAGGGAATCATTTAAGGGCATGGTCTTTGGCCCACAAAGTACTCTTCCAAGGGTATTTCTGACCATATTTATAAAAGGATGCAACTCTACACTCCAAGCATTACGAAAATTACCAAAGACATGGGAGAAAAATTCAATAGCCAATAGTACTACTCAATTTCCTCTTCAGCCCTAGGCAGTTTGCACAATGAGGAATTGATCTAGTAGGTCTGTTGCCTAAGGCACCAAGTAACCTAACTTTCTTACTAGTGATGACAGATTACTTTACCAAGTGGGCGGAAGTATTACCCTTAGCTAGAATACACCAACAAGAAGTTCAAAAATTCTTATGGGAAAACATAATCTATCGATTTGGTCTACCATGCACTATAGTCTCACATAATGGGAGACAATTTGCAAGAGAACAAATCAAAGATTTTTGCAAAGAGCATGGGATAACGTTGTTATTTTTCACGCTACAATATCCACAGGGCAACGTACAAACTAAAGCCACAAACAAAATACTAATAGACATGCTAAAGAAGAGGTTAGGAGAAGTAAAGGGAATATGGACATCGGCCTTGCATGGCGTACTATGGGTTTATAGGACAACTTCCAGAACCTCCATAGGGATGTCTCCATTTACTATGGCCTATGATATAGAGGTAGTGATACCAATAGAAAATAACTTTCCAACAATAAGATCAAGAGTAGTGCAGACTAACCAGAACAACTAGTAGATAATCGCAAAACTAGATTTGCTAGAAGAAAAATGAAAAGAAGAGCTAATAAGGCTAAAGAGCTATCATAAGAAGCTGTAAAATTACTTTAATAAGAGAGTCCGCCATAAGCAGTTTAAATAAATAGACCAGTGTTGTGTAGAGTATTCCAGAATACAGAAGAGTAGAATAATAGAAAGTTGGGTCCTAACTGGGAAGGGCCATCCAGGGTAGTAAGAGTATGCCAAAAAGGAGTTTATTACTTGGTGGCGATGACCGATCAAGAGCTGCCTAGATCGTGGAATACATGTAACCTGAAAAGATATTATCAATAAGAAATTTTTTCTGATCACTAGTAGCATGCGCGCAGATAGAGTACTAAAGTTGGATCCCACCTAGATTTGGGCCTATGTGGGTCTTCTCTGCCTTAATTGGTAGAGTAAGAAGCTAGTCGGGATCCTACTCTAACACGAGTAACATAATACTGAGTTGGGCTCTTCCAAAAGTCCGGTCATCGCAGTTCTCCTCTACCTTAACAAATAAAATGAAGAGTTGGACAACTATGTTCTGTCCAAAACAATATAGCACAAAGATTTGTTAAGCTGAAGAGTAGATCCTCAAAGCCCTCATTTACCTATAGTAAAAAAGAGTGATGAATGACTATAGTTTGCCTTAGAATAATAAAAGCATTAGAGAATATCCCTTTTGGGAATAAAGACGAACATTATACAACTATGCCTTGTAGGTATTAAGCTATACAACACTGAGTTAAAGCCTTCTTAAAGGACAGTAACTTGAGAGTACCTCCCCAAGTACATAAGGTTGTACCACACAAAATTTTACTATGTGGTTATTTTTGAAAAGGTTCCACCTAAGTAGAAATTATTTAAGGTAGAATCTAAGGGAGAAGAGGTAGAAAGACATAAAGCACGTGCAGAGTAAACAGTGCAAAAAAATCCAAAGTTAGTGTTAAATTTCAAGAATAGCAGTTGAGCGCTTAGCACAAAAGCACAAGTAAAGCATATTATTAAAGTTCAAGAACAACAGTTGAGCGCACAGCACAGAAGTGCAAGTAAAGCATATTGTTAAAGTTCAAGAACAGTAGTTAGGCACGCATCAGAGAAGCATAAGTAAAGCATTTTATTAAAGTTCAAGTTAAGTTTAAAAAGTAGATAAATAGATTGTGTATATAGCGTAAATAATATGAATAACTAAAGTTTATGTTAAATGTAGATTAGCAGTTGGCTTAAAAATAAAGTGTTCATTAATAACAAGAAGAATACAAGAGAAATCTCACCGTCTTATCGAAACACGTATCCTCCTTCTAATTGGCTGTCATGATTCTCTATCTTTGCCTCCATTCTTAAGGAATCGATGCATTCAATGTAGTGTCGCTTCAAATCTTTTTTGACGACTGAGACAAATTGTCCCTTAGCTGTGGTCATCCACATGCCCCACTAACGTCTACATTGTGCCCTAAGTTACGACGGTTAGGTTGGAATAAGTTATCCTCCTAGGTGTATGTACTGTTTTACGTTCTCCTATAAATAAGAGACTTGCACCAACTTCTCCTCTTACTGTGTTATTTCCTATGCGATCTCATATTTCTGTATCAACGACGTTTTTATTTCTTTCTCTATTTGTTTTACTGTCATCTTTACCTCTCTTAGGCTGAGGTAATCTTCTGTATTTACCTTCTCTATTTTGCAAACTTAATTTCTCAATGGATACCAACATGACTCAACTTCAAAGGGGACTCTATATCCCTGCCTCTGTGTCTATTCGGGTTTGCAAAGACCCCAACAACCCTAACGAGCGTCGTCAAGGGGAAATCATGGTTTATGCTGGCCAAATCAAGGCTGGCCTAAGTTTTCCTCTCTCTCCCTTTTTCAAGGAGGTGTTGAGTAAAATAAATCAAGTCCTAGGCCAAATGTCTGATAACTTTTATCACCCAGTGGAGATAGTAAAGAAAATGGGTATAACCCCCAATGACTTCCTCTCCAAATATAACTTAAAATCTATCCCCCAGTGTCCTGGGTATTATTAGCTATCCTCTAAGAGTGCAGCAGTCGCACTGGTTCTGTCTCTCCCTAGTACTAATAAAGGATGGTACAAAGACCCCTTGATTATCTTCACGAACTGGGAGTTTACCCCTGGAATTTTTCATGAGGGAATCAAGGTCCCCTAGACCTTTCAAGAGAAGTCTTGCTTTTAGGCACCTAGCTGCGTCCCATTTTTCAACATTGGGTGAAGTTTAATCTAATTGGTTTTTTTTACAGATTCTTCTATCATTTCCGTTATTGCGTAGTGCAGAGTATCAAAAGATAGGGGGCTAGTAGTAATGGGCCTCCAAACTAGGATCACCGACGAGGTGATCGAAGGAGATCAGACCTATCCTTATCCTTCTTCTTTGCCTCTGCCACTTGCACGACAAGCTCCTTTTGATCAGGTTGAGTAGATCTTGAAAAACCTTCCTTCTCCCTTTGCCTCTATACCTATCCTTCATTCTTTTCCATTTCCTTTATGGTCCTCCGATATCATGAATATTGGCCTCTCGAAGTATCTTCTCTCCCTCACCCCTTTCGTTAAGGCTACTCCTCCCTCTGACTAGGATAAGAAAAAGAAGAGAAATCTGGCCCCGCGCGCTTCCACCGACACTAGAGACAGGTCAGCTAATACTGGTGCGCAAAGAGCAGGCTACTCCTATTTTTGTTTCTACTGTTGTTGTTGTTCTTGATAAGCTTCCTGATGCTTAAGTAATGTAGAGCTTAGACCTTCACCCCCTGGGAAGTCCGAACAAGAGGACCCTAGTGACCTTATGACTCCCCTGGAGGAAGTAGCATCCTCTTAAAGGAGTCGTGGGGCATTCCTCCAGGATGGAAATAAAAATTATGATTTTCGATCCCTTTTCAATCATATCTTCAACATGATCTGCAAGGTAAGGAACCCTATTATCACTGCCTTACTCTCCCACTCCATTTCCTCCAATAATTGGGATGTTGTGGACCTAGCCAATGTTGATCTGGGCTTTGGTCGGTTTGTTCATGGCCTTTATCAATTAATTTTTTGTTTTTCCCTCTTTGCTTCTTATACTTTGTGTTTCATTCATTTAACTGTTTTATTTTCTTCTAGGCCAATTCCTATGGTACCCTAGCCTTCCTGAAGTGGCGTAAAGTTCAGGACCAGGCAACCAACCTAACTCGGGAGTATGAAGAAAAAATCACTCTACTCCAAGCTAAGCTGGCATCTTCTAGTTAATTTTCTTAGGAGGCCAAAGAGGAAATGGAGGCAAACTTGCCCCAATTTTCCAAGGAAAACTTAGTCTTTGAGGCCAACAATAAGAAGCTGACAGATTTCCAGGGTGGTCTTCAATTAGAACTGACCAACTACAAAGAGAGAGTGCAAAGGAGAGACGCAAAGCTAGCAGATCTCCAAGAGCAAATACAACAATAAAAGGTTGAGCTAGGCTCCCTTAGGATTGGTTTTGAGTCAACAAGGGCCGAAGCCAGGACAGCGAAAGCCAAGGAAGATGAAGCAGAGACCAAAAAACTATTGGATCAACTATAAGCCCAATACTCTCAGCTAGCAAAGGAAACTTTTACTGAGGCCTATCACGAAGGCTTTAAGGCTGCTCGACTTTAGTATGAGGAGGATGAGGACGAGGACAACAAAGAAGACTATGATGGTCCTGCTAGTCTTCCCCTTAGAGAAATTCTTAGCTAGTCTAGTGACTATGGGCGAGTCTCTCCCTTCCAGCTGGATGAGGAAGGGAACCCCGTCGTTATCCTAGATCACATCCCTAGCGAGCTTATGGAGGCTGGGCAGATCATAGACTTGAATTTAGCCAGATTTATTGACTTGCCTGTCCCTGTCAATGAGTTGCCTACTATCCCTATAATCGACGTCGATCAAGACAAAATAGTTAATCCTTCAACCCTACTAAGGTCTGACCTCTTGCCAACCAGTCTGATGTTGTATAAAGACCTATCTTTGATTTTTGTTATACTCTGTTTTTGCTAATTTTTCCTATACTCTTCTATTTTTGGGATTTCTCTTGTACGTCTTTCATTATTTATGAAAAATTCTATTTTTATGCCAATTGTTACTCTGCTCTTAACTTAGTTGAATATCATAGACTTTACTTTTTCGTATTGTTTACATTATACACTTTGTTTTACTTAAGCGCTTCAACAAAGATCTAATGTACCTTTTGCATTGCTTGCAATGTACACTTTGCTTTACTTAAGTACTTCACCAAAAATTTGATTTACTTTTTTACATTGCTTGCACTATATCACTATCTGTTCCCCACAAGTTCTTCTTTATGTTTTTCTTACTTAGGTAGAACCTTTTTCGAAAGTAGGTGGGCAGTAGAATATTACTTAAGGTTTTAAGCAACATAACATTCTACTTTGGAGAGATATTTCTGAGTTATTGCTCTCTAGTAAAGTTCTAACTCAGTGCTACAGCCATTAAGGCAATGTAAGGCATCACTCAATGCTATCAAAGCATAGTGTTATGCAAACCTTGTCCTCAAAAGGGTTCTATTATAATGTTTTATCAATGTAGGGAAAATTGCAATCATCCCATTTTTTTCTTTACCACTATGTGTAGAGAAAAGTTGCGAGGACCTGTCTCCCAAATGAGCCCTTCTCCGTGCTTTGTCAATCAAGATAGAGTATGGCCGTCTAACTCTTCACTCTACCAATTAACGTAAAAGAGAGCTGCAAGGACCTGACTCTTGAAAGAGCCCATCTCTGTACTCTGTCACTCAAGACAGAATGTGGCTTTCCAACTTTTCATTTTACCAGTTAAGGCAGAAAAGAGCTGCAAGGACCTAACTCTCGAAAAAGCCCATCTTTGTGCTCTGTTACTCAGGACAGAGCGTGGCCATCCAACTCTTCACTCTACCAGTTAAGGCAAAGGAGAGCTACGAGGACTTGACTCTCAAAAGAACCCAACTCAGTGTTATGTTACTCGTGTCAGAGTAGGACCCCGACTAGCTTAATACCTTACCAATTAAGGTAAAACAGAACCACGTAGACCTGAGCCCAAGTGGGGGCCCTTTCAGTGTTATGTTACTCGTGACAGAGTAGGGTCCCAACTAGCTCAGTACCCTACCAATTAAGGCAAATTAAAACTACATAGACCCAAACCCAAGTGGAACCTAATTTATTGCTTACTCGTATCAAAGTAGGGTCCCGACCAGCTCCGTACCTTGCCAATTAAGGCAGAACAGAACCACGTAGACCTAGACCCAAGTAAGGTTCATCTTAGTGCTTTATTACTTTTTACAAAGTAGGGCCCCGACCAGCTCCGTACCTTGCCAATTAAGGCAGAGGAGAATCACGTAGACCTAGGTGGGGCCCAATTCAACTATTTTCACGTACAGGTTGTCAGCAATCAAAGGAGTTTTCTTTCATTGATAGTATCTTTTGAGATTACAAGTATTCCATGGTCTAGGTAAATCCAACTTTGCTTGCTGGTTATTTTAGTTAGTCTGCACCACCTTTGACCTTATTGTAGGGAAGCTGTTCTCCGTTGGTATTACTACATCCATTCCATAAGTCATAATGGATACGTCTCGATAGAATTCCTAATAGTTGTCTTGTAGGCTTATAGTACTCCGTGCAGGACTGTTGTCCAATATCTTCTTTATCATATTTATCAGCACTTTGTTCGTGACTTCAGCTTGTTAGTTGTCTTACGGATATTGTGGTGTGGAGAACAACTATGTTATCCCATGCTCTTTACAAAAATCTTTCATCTGCTTTCCTACGAATTGCCTCCTATTATTTGAGACTATTGTGCGTAGCAGACCAAATCAACAGATTATATTTTCCCATATGAACTTTTACCCTTCTTGCTGGTGAATTATGGCTAGAAAGAGTGCCTCCGCCCATTTCCTGAAATAATATGTTGCCACTAACAAGAAGGTTAAGGTCTTTAGTGGTCCCAATAGTGGACGTACTAGATCAATCCCCCACTATGCGAACAACCATGGGTTGATTAGGAAATTGAGTTGCACAGCAGGCTAACGAATAATCCTTTCATGTTTTTTGGTAATTATCACAATGCTTAATGTACAAAGCTACATCTTTCTACAAGCATGGGCAAAAATATCCTTGGGAGAACACTTTTGAGCTAAAGACCTTGCCCCTGAGTGATTCTCACAATCTCCTTCAGAGATCTCGCTCAATACTTCCTCTGTTTCTCCTAATGTCAGGCAACGTAGGAGTGGTCCACCTATAGACTTCCTATACAATTTTTCATCCAGGATCGTGCATCTCTACTCTGGTTTTCACACTTCTTGCCTCCTTTGGATCATTAGGTAGTTGTCCTACCTGTAGGAAGGCGACGATTGGTCTCATCCACCCTTGATTCCCAATCGCAGCTACTACACTGACCTGCTCTGGTTCATCTATTTCAAGCATTTCTTTGTAGTCTAATGGCAGTTCTCTCTTATCTTACCCTACCAGCATTGAGGCTATGAAGGGTAGAACGCTGCATATATGTTGTCTGCTCTTAGTATGTGCTCTACTTTTACTTTCTCAACTCGAAGCATGGTAGATCTGATTTTCTCCAAATAAAACTGCATCTTGCCATCTCATGCCTCAAACATTCCATTGACATGGTTAACTACTAACTGAAAGTCACTATATATTGTAGCTTTTATTACCCACAGGCTTGTCAATGAATTGAGGCCGAGCAGTATTACCTCATACTCTGCTTCATTGTTTGATGCTCTGAACCCAAGTCTGATTGTCTTTTTGATCCTAGAGCCGTTAGGAATGATTATTATCACCCCTATTCCTAACCCTTCCAGATTTGAAGACCCATCCACATAAACCTTCCACCCTGGATGGTTTCTCATCTCTTGCACATCTTCCACATTCTCCAGCTCTTCTACCAGTAAATCTATTTTTTCTTCTACTGGAAAGTCTACCAAGAAATCAACCACTACATGGTCTTTTAGCAAGAATCTAGGCTTTTATTCAAACATGAATTATGTTAGCTATACAATCCATTTTGCCATTCTGCCTAATCTCTCCATCTTCCATAAGACTAACTTCAAAGGGTATTCTGTGATGACATGCACTCGGTGTGCTTGGAGGTAAGGCCTCAATCGTAAAGTTGTGTAGACTAAGGCTAAACCTATCTTCTCGATTCTAGAATACCACGTTTCTACATCAATGAAAGTCTTGCCCAGGAAGTATATGGGCTACTCAGCTGTTGTCCCCATTCTGACCAAGACTAAGCTAAGCGCGTACTCAGAAATTGCCAGGTACAGCCCAAGTTCTTCCCAGCTTCTGATTTGGAGAGTATAGATGGTCGGCCTAGGTATTTCTTCAGCTCTGTGAAAGCACATTCACATTCTTCTATCCATTCAAACTTGGTGTTCTTTCACAACAGCTGGTACAGAGGCCTACATTTATCAAAAGACTTGGATATAAACTTGTTCAGAGCTGTGACCCTCCCTACCAACTTTTGAACTTGCTTCTGCATTTTTGGTAAGGGCATCTTTAACAGTACTTTGATTTGGTCCAAGTTAGCTTCTATCCCTCTTTTGTAATTAGGTAACCCAAGAACTTCAATGACGTTAATTTGAAAATGCACTTTTTTGTGTTAAGTTTCCTTCCAACCTTCCTTACTCGAGAGAAGACCTCTTCTAGGTCAACAACATGATCTCTTCTTGCTCTTCACTAACAAGTTGTCAATATAGACTTCTACGGTCTTCCTCAACAGGTCTTTAAAGAGTTCCGTTGCTAGTTTCTAATAAGTTATTCCTACATTCTTCAATCTGAAGGACATGACTTTGTAATAGTATAGCCCTTGCCCAGTAATGAATGTCATCTTCTCTTGATCTGCTAAGTTGAGTTGAATTTGATTGTAACCAAAATAGCCAGCCATGAAGGACAACCTTTCGTGACTTGAAGTAGCGTCTACAAATTACTCAATCTTTGGCATAGTAAAGCTATCCTTAAGGAAAGCCTTATCTAGGTTAGTAAAGTCTATACAAACTCTAAATTTCATATTCTTCTTTGGTACTACCATATATTAGCTATCCAATTAGGAAACTATACTTCCCTAATAAACCTTTCTCTAATCAGCTTGTTCACATCTTCATTCACTACTTTTCTAAAATGAGATGCTAGTCGTCATGGCTTCTACTTTACTAGCCTCATAGTTGGCTCTACATTTAAGTGATGGCAGATCATTTTGGGGTTGATCCCCAGCATCTCTTCTCTGGACTAGACAGGAACATCCCTGTTCCTCCTCAGGCAGTCTACCAGCTCTTTCAACTCCTTTAGGCCCAGTTCTACTATTACCCCACATCCACCATCTGGATGTTCTCCAAGCATGAGGGTTCATCGGGCTCAGTTTGCCCCCATTATAAGTGTTATTGCTGAGTTTTTTTCTTGAAGAGCTCTTCCTTGCCCAGCATGCACACCTAGGCTACTACCTAATCCCCTGGGATGTCTCACATCCCTTACAATGTTGGGCATCTCAGGACCTGATAGTACGTTGAACGTACAACCCTCATCTTGTGGATCCACCATTTGCCCAATATAACATTGTAAGGGGAACTTATTTCAATGACCATAAATCTGGTCATTAATGTTATCGACCCTACCTATACAAGTAAGACTATTTCTCCCCACGATTGACTCATCCTCCCATCAAACCCAATCAGAAGGACTCTTGTTTGGGTGAATACGCTTCTACTAAGATCCATCTTTAAAAAAGTTGAGATGTACAGAATGTCGACTAAGCTGCCGCTGTCAATCAACACCATTTTTAGAGAGAAAGTGCCTACCTAGAGGGTTACCACCAACGCAGCATAATGTGGCCTAACCAACCCCTCCAAATCTTCTTCTATAAAGGCCACGTTCTGCTCTCTATATGGCTCTATTTACTCTGTGGGCTCATTTTTTGTTGCATAAACATGAGCAAGGTGTTCTATTCACCACCTTTTGACTCTCTTGTCAACCTTATTCAAGCCTGACCTTCTAGGTTCTTACTTTAGGACAACGTGTATAACCACTGCCCTTCCATCTTACCACTCAATAGATGGCTGATCTTGCCTCTAATTCCTATCTCGAGGAGTATTTTTTCTTTAGTTTCTTACAGGTCCCTCAATCGGCCTTACTCTACCAGTCTCTTCAAAAATCTTATCAGAACCTGGTACTTGTTGGTACTATGGGCTTGCACCTTATAATACTTGAAGTATCGCTTATCTTGCTTTATTTGATCTCGAAGGAGAGGTGCTAGCTACTCACAATACGACTCATTCGTGATGAGGGGTAGGAATTCACTAGGGAGCATAGAAAAGTACTCCCCTTCCTCCTCTACTCTCTGTCTTGCTCGAGCACTTTCTTCCTGTTCTACTGTCGTGGCTACTATTGCTTGCTAGGCTTCGCTACAATATGTATGACCTTACTCTTCCTGATTGAATTATGATGGTCATCTTCCAATCTGATGTACTTTTCTACTCTTTCAAATAGTTCACTTAGTGTTTCTAGTTTATTCTTCACAAGAGACATGTACAATCATAAGTCGTATGGCAAAGAGTTCTTGAACGCCATTACTATCGTTTTCTCATCACAACTTTTTAGGACCATCACTTCTTCCTTAATTCTTCTTGTAAATTCTCTGAAGTTCTCCCCAGATTGCATTCTCATGTTGAGCAAAGCATCTACATCTCTACAACTCTTTTTGTTGTCAATGTAACGCGTTACAAAGACAATACAAAACTCATCAAAAAAAGCTACTGATCCACACGGTAACTTGTAGAACCAGGTCAACGTATTTTCCTACAAACTAAAAGGGAAAAGCCTTCACATCAAACCCCCGTTCCCTTTCCACAGCATAAGCATCTATCAAAAGTGAAATAAATACTCTACTGGGTCCTTCGTCCCAAAGTAAGGGATGAAACATAGCGGTATGAATTTTTTCAGGATCTCTTCAGCCAAGATCTCCATTGTAAAGGGGGATCTCTAAATACCCCTAACGGCTTACGCCACTACTATGCCAATATCTACACTCTTCATCGTCTCCTTCTCCTTCCAGATTATCTCTCTGATCTCTTCTCAAGTCAAACCCACTGTGGACTCTACTTGAGTAGTAGTAATGACAGCTTCCATTTTTCCCTTCCTAGTTGGGTCTCACGGTTGAGAACTACCTTCTGATTTGAGACACGATCATCTCCAGCAAGAGGCTGAGGATCTCATGGTGGGAGATCTTATCTTGCTTGCTATAGTTCTCAAGACGTTGACTCAGATTTCAATTCTGTTCAGCCAAGTCATCAATCTCTTCTGCATATCCTTTTGTTGTTTCCTCATGGTTTCTAACATTGCCAGAAGGTGTACATCTGTGGCTGGTGCTATGGGTGGGTGCATTGACTTCGGTCATTCTAGTAGATCTTACCATTGTTTTGATTGAAATCAATATGTTGTTAGTATTCCCACGGATAGCGCCAAACTTATGTGCTTAGATTCTGGCGAATGGTAGTGATAAACTTTGCCTCACAGATCTGAGTCGCTCATTCCACCTCCCTACTAGCATCAGCATGATATTTGCCAACAATTCTCTGATGCTCAAGTTAAAGTAGCAGAGGAATAATGGAAATTACTGGTTAGACTCTTAATCGACCAATAGATCCTTCCTTTGAATTAAGATTTCCTCTTTTCACGGAAGGTGATCCCGAAAAATTCCCTAATTCCCAAGATCTTAAACAGGGATCTTTTGGATTAGATATGCTATATTGGGGAGATCTCGTCCAAGATCTCTGGACTTAATGTGCCTAAAACAAATTACAAATCCTTTTTTACCAAGTTTTTCTTACTTAGCAAACCAGGCCTTATTCAGTGTTGTACTACCCCTCTAACCAGGCTAGGTGTTATCTACCTTGGCCTACCCTTCTACTGGGTAACGATCCGTATACTGATTTGCGCATGGTACCACTTAACCGACTTGGACATGTGTACAATCTGGATGATTGCGTGAATATTACCCTCTACAAGTGTGATCTGTAGTAACGTTAAATAATACTTATGTGAAGGATTTGCTAGATGATATGCTATGGTCAATTATATTATCAAAATTAAGTCTAAAGAATGGATATCATTCAAAGTGGATTAAATTCAAAAATGAATGAAAAATAAATAAAAAAAGTCTTTAAGAACAACTCTAGGATGAGTTTTTTTCAAGAACGGGGGCCTGATGTAAGACATCTACAATCGTAATTAGAATTGTAGTAGGATTTTTATTTCATAGTTATGTTAGGAGTACAATTCCTTGTTAGTTTCTAATTTATGTTTATATTTAAGTTATAATTAAAAGTGTTTAAAAGTGTCAATTTGAGTTCTAATAAGATTAAAAAGTTAGTATTATATTATAGATAAGTTAGAAATGTTAATTTTTGATATTTTAAGAGGATTCTAAGTTGTTATGATGAAGTTATCTATATAAGGAACGCCAAACCCAAAAATTCAATAATCAATCAATTCAATTATCTTTTCTCTCTTAATTAATTTTTAGCCTTATGCTTTATTTTCTTTCAAGTTCTTGCTTATTTATCAATTAAATCAATTGATTCAAATTGATTTGGAATGTTCTATTGAACACAATATCTTAATTTCTATCGAATGAAAGAAAAAGAGGAAAATAGGAGGTTTAAGGAATTTGATTTGGGTGATTTTGGAAATAGGTTAAGGATTTAGGCGACAATAGGAAAATGATTTCCAAAATCTCAATTGGCTATATATTGAAATGTAAAACATGAATTTTTTTAATTACAACATTTTGAAATTAGAATGTTTAGGGTATTTGGTTGGGATAAATAATAGGGTATATGATAGATTTGAAGAAGAGATTAATGAAATAAGGATTAAGGATAGAATAAAATGGATTTCAAGAATCAAGAATTCAAGATTGTTTGAAAAATCACTAAAACAAAGTTTGTGGGTTAGTTTCTTGAAAGGATTAGAGGGTTCTTGAAGGCTTCTTGATCTATTATCACAAATAAACAAAAAAATATATATATAAAAGATGGATTGAAGAAAACGATTAAAGAAAGAAAAAAAATATATATTTATCTTGGAATCTCCCCAATGATTTTCATGACATCGGCCACATTGAATGCACCAATATTTAAAACCAGGAAATAATTCTTTTCTATATTCATTCACGATTTTTCATAAATAAACTCTAGTACAACTATAAATAGAGAAAATCAACTTAGAATCCTAATAAATAAATCTTATTTTCGTAACTTTCTCTTTCCTAATTTTTCAACCCTCATAAATTTAAATTAAAGACATCATAAAATTATCAAATTACCTCTAACTATTATACTAAGTTACTAATATCATGGGTCAATAAAACATGAAAATAAAGCCCTAAAACAGAAAACTAAATAAAAATAAATTTTATCTTCAAGCTTTGACGTCCCCATCAATTCTTTGCGACTGGGAAGATTTTCCACTAGAGAAATAAAATGGTTGTAATAACCTAGTAAATCAGGTTTAGATAAGCCATATGCAATTTGTTCATGACTTGCTTCTCAACCAATACATCCTCACGCTCCAATAAATATCTCTTATTTTCTTGTAAGAACTGAAGTTGACATTCTAAAATCCTGCATGTATAACATAAATCATTGATTTATCCAAAAAAGTATCTACATTTTCTTTTTCATGGGATAAAATCAAAGGATGTAATGGTTCCACAATTTCTTGTGCCAGTTGTTCAGGTTCTTCAGACTTAGATTCTTCTTCAGGAACCAATAATGATGCCTCACACTCGTCAATCTCATTATCACTTAAATAAGGCTCATAAATTTCTTCATCACTCGTCTTAAGTTTAGGTGTATGGACTTTGATCACATCTGCTTCATTATCTCAATTCGAGCACTTTGATTTATAATGTCCACGGCAATTAAACTTGTTGCACATGTTTTACTGTCTGATCTCTTCATGCCATTGCTCACGTCGTTGTCTATGCTCTTCACTTTTCTGTGTAATACTGTTGTAAACACAATGAAAATATGCCCAACAATGGCATATTTGATGTAATTTTGACAATATATTTAGTTCATCTAAGAATAGGCTTGACAAATGAACCTTCCCTCAACGCGATCTGCTAATTTTTTTAGTGTCTCAACTTAGGTTCCGATACCAATTTGATGCAGGATGGTAAAGGAAGAAGAGGAAAATGGGGAGTTTAAAAAATCTAATTTGGATAGTTTTGAAATTGCATTAAGGATTTGAGCAGCAATAGAAAAAAGTTTCCAAAATCTCAATGTGTCGAAATGTAAAACACAAAAATTTTCAATTACAACATTTTGAAATTAAAAGGTTTAAGATATTTTGTTGGGATAAATTGATAGGGTATTGGGTAGATTTAAAGGTTAATGAAATAAGGATTAAAGAAAATGGGAAAAGATTAAGGGTAGAATTAAATAGGTTTCAAGAATCAAGAATTCAAAATTGCTTGAAAAATTAAGAAAACATGATTTGTGGGTTGATCTCTTGAAAAGACTAGAGGGTTCTTAATGATTTCTTCCATCTATCACAAATAAACAAATATATATATACATATAGGGTGGGGTTCCGTAGACACATAAAGCTACTCATAAAGCTACAACATTTTTGTCTTATATGGTTAAAAAGATTCGAAATACGCTGATTTTTTGTGAGGATGATCTCTATGGTGAGGGGATCATCCTTGCAAAAAATCATCCCATTCCAAAACTTCTAACCCCATTAAAACTGATTTACAAAAATTGGACGGTCTAAAAATTTTCAACTTGTAAACATGGGGCTAGAAGTTTCATAATAGGCTGATTTTTGGCAAGGATGATCTCCTCACCATAGAGATCATCCTCACAAAAAATCAGCCCATTCCAAACATCTTTTCCCATATAAGACGAAACACGTTGTAGCTTTATGAGTAGCTTTATGTGTATACAGATCCTAATCCATATATATGGGTCGGGTTCCGTAGACACATAAAGCTACTACGTTTTTGTCTTATATGGTTAAAAAGGTTCAAAATGAGCTGATATTTTGTGAGGATGATCTTTATGGTGAGGGAATCATCCTTGCAAAAAATTATCCCATTCCAAAACTTCTAACCCCATCAAAAATGGTTTACAAAAATTGGACAGTCTAAAATTTTTCATCTTGTAAACATGGGGCTAGAAGTTTCATAATGGGCTGATTTTTGGCGAAGATGATCTCCTCACCATAGAGATCATCCTCACAAAAAATCAGCCCATTCCAAATATTTTTGACCATATAAGACAAAACGCGTTGTAGCTTTATGAGTAGGTTTATGTGTATACGAATCCTAATCCTATATATATATATATATATATATATATATATATAGAAAAGATGGATTGAAGAAAAATATAGAGGATAAGAAGATGATTAAATAAAGAGAAAAAAATGACATTTACCTTTGAATCACCTCAATGATTTCCATAACATCAACCACATTGAATCACCAATATTCAAAACAAGAAAACAATTCTTTTTTTTCTTTTTCTTTTTTTTGTTTCATTCATGATTCTTCATAAATAAACTCTAATACAATCTATAAATAAAGAAAATCAATCAAAAGTCCTAATAAAAATAAAATATCAAATAAATGAACCTAATTTTTGTAACTTTCTCTCTTATAATTTTTCAATCCTCATAAACTTAAAAAGACATTATAAAGTTATCAAATTGTCCCTAACTAATATACTAACACCATAGGCCAATAAAACATGAAAATAAAACCCTAAAATAAAAAATAAAATCTATCTTCAAACTTTCATGTCCCCATCACCTGACTTGGTAAGTATGCTTAAAACAATATGCATAGTTGCATGATGTAGTAGTTTAAATAATTCCTTGTTTTATGCTCCTAATGTTAGTTAAATAATATTAGGCCACTTAAAACTACCACTCCTCCCCCCATACAAACTGAAGCAACATTTTTCAGTGCCCCCCGGTTTACTAATTAATCTTATTATTGATTTTGTCTTCATTAAAAGTCCATTTTCATTAGGCTTATGCCTTACGCATTAGTACATCGAAGAGCTTTGCTCATGTTTGCATGTTTAAAATAGATTTGTCACACCCTACTAGTGTCCGTGCAAAGAAAGTGGTCCGTACAAAAGAAGACTGAAGTTTATTTAGGCTTATCCAAGTTGTTTTAGTTAGTTTTCATTTATGATTTTAGTTGGCTGGAAATTAATAGGAAATTTTATTTTAGTAGGATTTATTTAGTTTTTGATCAGTGTTTTAGAAAGTTCAATCTTATTGCCACTATGGAACTTCTTAGTCTGAGGTAGTTTAGTTTAAGTACAATTTTTCTTTATGAAATATGGTACTATATGTAGATGCAAGATTTCGCTCTACACTTTTCCTCTCTCCTAGCTCGGGCGGACTTGCAAATTAGCCCACTCCGACAATCAAGTTAGACAAATTAATCAATGTTAGTTTAGTTTCAGAGAGAAGAAGAATTCGAACCTCCTTTACTCATGATTCTCTTTCTTTTATAAGCTTCCCACTTGATCGTTTTCTGTGCCATTTGTTGAAAAGACCCAGAGCAGTTAACTTTCTCTTAGGGTGGTTAGCTCACTTTCTGACATGTCAGCTGTAGGTGTTGTTACGACTGCCCTGCCACTTCTGGGATAATCAGAGCTGATCTGACATGATGTGGGTTGTTGGAGCTGTCAATCAATGGCACATCTGCCAGATTCATCTTGCCGACCTATACTGTCGTTGTCCGTGCTACTTAATTGATCGGTGGCTCAGGTCCGAGCTGGACATACGTGCACCCGAAGAGTTTAATCAACTGGGCCTATATAGCAGTCTATCCGAGCTTCAAATTGTTACTTCCGGGCTTTGTTCAAGTCACGTGTCCATGTTTAAGAATTTCCCCCACACTATAGTAGTCTATAAATGTATGATATAATTGCATGATAGGAAAAGTTGTTTCGGAGAGCATATAGACACTTGTTTCCCTTTTTCTTTCTTTTTCATTTTTGATTGTAATACGTGAAGTTCAATTTCCTTACCAAGGACCTTTCTTGACAACTTGTTCCCTTGAAGGATGTGAGTTGGTTTGGGCTTAATCTCTTGTTTTGCCTTTATTATTTGGATTGTTTCCAGTTCTGTTGATTAGAAAATCATCGAAACAAGAAAAAGCACGAAACCTAGCTTGGTGGGTACTATGTATAAGACTATTTCAAAATTGTTGGCAATGTGATTAGAATAAATCATCCCAGTGTTAATTGAGCCCTATCAAGGAGCTTTCATTAAGGAAAAAAGATATGTTGAATGGAGTTTTAAGAGCTACTAAATACATATATTCGAGATTGTGTACAAGCAGTCTTGTGATTGTATGCAAAGTAGATCTTGAAAAAACTTATGACCATGTGAATTGGGCATTTACAAATACCTTTTAGGCAAATGGGTTTTGGTAGCAAGTGGATAGTGGATATCTTGGATTATGAAATGCATCTCATCTCATCTTTTCATATCTTAGTAAATGGGAGTCTAGTTGCTTTCTTCAAAAGTTCAAGATTGCTAAAAAAGGTGATCCTATCTCCCATTTCTTATTTATGTTAGTAACTGACGCTTTAGGGATACTCATTTTTAAAGCCATCTTTTGGGAGGTTATTTGGGTTTATGGTCAATATCAGTGCTTCACTAGTGCGTCACATGCAATTTGTTGCTGATACCATGATTTTCTTGGATGAATCTCTTAAGTAGACCAATTTTTTAGAGCTCCTTTATTTGTTTCGAGACTCTGGTTTAGTTGTAAAGCTTAGCAAAAGCAAATTATTTGGGATGGGGAACTCAGTAGAAGTAGAATTTATTGTATCGACCCTTGGTTGTGAAATGAGAGCCTCCCGCATTCTTATCTTGGGTTTCCATTAGGGACCCCTTTTTAAGCAAAGAAATTGTAAAGGCTAGGGTAAATCCGGAGTTAAATCAAGACCCTAGACATGTTTGGATCTAAGAGTGGCTTGATGATCTAGTTGATCCAACACTGCCCAAACATGTGGTACCTATGAAGTTCAACAGCTCCATTAAGCACAGCTTGGCTTAGTGAGTGGAGTGTCTACTCATATCCTTAGGTAAGGAAGGTCAGATCTGAGCGGAAAAATAGGACGAGTTGTCTTGTTGTATGTATGAGTTTTATTAGGAAAAGTATCCTGAGATTCTAGGAGTGGTCGATCTTGTCAATCACAATCTTCTATAAAGAGATAGTTTCCTATTTATAGGATCTTTCCTTCATCTACCCGAAGGATTTAAAAGGAGATAAATCCAAATCCCCACAAATAAGGAAATGGGGTGACGTAATAGAGTATGCGATTAAGGAAAGAGAACTTATAAATAGGAGAGAAGATCTCAAAGGAAAGGACTTTTGGGAGGGAGAACTTTTGGAAGCCAGTACGAGCTTTATCTATTATTCTTTGCAACTTTGGATCTAACTTGAACGTCGGAAAATGTTTGGTTGTATCACTCCGGTGCCCCAGCATGATCAAAGTAACAGGACATGTTTTGTTACACACCTTGCATAGTTTTTATGAACCAACATTGGACTTTTACTTACAAAGCTTTCAAGCTCACTCATCCTATTCCAATGACTTTTAAAGTGATGTGATTTCCAACAGGAGCTTTTCATATTGAATTTTTTCGTTTTGTATATATTTTGGTCAGTGAGTCCATATTACTTTTGGTATGTTTACGCGTCAGCATATGTTATATTCGCAATTACTCTTACTCTTAAGGTTTTTTGTACTATTTTTAGTAGTTCTGCTGGACGTTAGTGTTATTTATTCAACTTGTTTAGTTTTGATCTTTCCCCTTTGTATTTTCGTAATTGGACAGTAATATATTCAAATCATGTGGAATGACACTTGGTTTCCCTTCTAATGTATATGGTGGTTAAACAAGCTTGGAAAAATAAATCAATACCTAATTTACTGACAACACACCACTTAGAGCATTAGTCTTTAGATTTCAAAAGTCTTAAAACACTATAATCTAGACGTACACACTTTTAATATATAACTCTTAACCTTTCTATGAGTAGGAATTGACAATGAGGAGCGCAGGTTGATTGAGGTCAGGCAACAATGCCAATTTAAAGGGGGTCTTCAAAGCTCTTGGAGTAGATGCAAAGAAATAACAATATTCATGTTATAAAAGAGTTCAAGAGATTGGGTCTATCCGCCTTCAAGGGTGTACCTGATCCGCTTCAAGCTGAGGCATAGATTTTGAAGTTGGAAAAGATCTATGAGATGATGGGTTGCACTGATGATCAGAAGGTCACATTGGTAGCCTACATGTTAGAAGGCGATGCACATAACTGGTTGGACATGGTAAGGACTCGGAAACTTGCTAATGAATCGATCACTTGGATCCAATTTCTCGAGCTGTTTAATGACAAGTATTTTCCACAATATTTTCTTGATGAGATGCAAGTGGAGTTCTTCACAATGGTACAAGGGAACAGATCAGTGGCTGAGTATGATGCCAAGTTTATCGAGCGATTCGTTCCATACTACATGATGTCAGACAAGGAAAAACTAGCTAAGAAATTCAAGCGAGGTTTAAATTTATCTATTAGAAGCAAAGTTATCAAACTGAATCTGAGAACTTAAGCGAAGTAAAAGCGCCTTCGATCCGCGGGGGTGCGCGGATCCGCTTTTGACCCTTGAGGTTTGGGAGTAACCACCTAGTTGTTAAGGTCTAGGAACCAAACTGACTCTAAAAAAGGCAAACTAATCTACGAAAGAGAAAGAGAGTCCGGGGATCACGTTACGGGGTTGGAAGGTGTTAGGCACCAACCCCGCCCGGCCAAAGCCGGTCTCTACTAACTTCCCAAATAAATCACATTGCTAAAAACCTAGATAAAAATAAAAATAAAAAATTTCATACCTTTCCGATAGCAAAGATTTTGTTCCCTCAGATCTTACAAAAAATAGCTCCTTGTACCGTACTCCCTTGCTTCGTTCTGTCTCCGGATTTGATTTCGGATCTCCGAGGCAAGGTATCTCCTTATTTTTGGATCTAAACTCTTCAAGTTTGTTGCGGATTTTGGGATGTTTTTGGAAGGCTTTTAGGTGTTCTTTAGGCTAAAATCGAAGGAGGGTAAGGAGTTGGGGCTCCAAAATTGGGGTTTATGGGAGGCTAGGAGGGCTTTTAAACCTACTTCTCTTAGGGTTTTTTATTTGATACGAAAATAGGGTGTGAGCACCTCTATTTATAGATGTTTTTAGGGTTGATTTGGATAGAGTTAGTATTTAATTAGAGTTCTTTTAATTAGAATTGTGTTTTAGTTCGACTTATTTTAGGTAGAATTGTGTTTTAATTAGAATTGTTTTAGGTAGAATTGTTTTTAAGTTAGAACTCTATTAGATTGAATTATTATTTAATTAGAACTCTATTATGACTTTTGGTCTTATTTGATTGACTTTTAATGTTTTGACTTTAGCCTTAATTGATTGACTTTTAATACCTTGACTTCAGTCTTGCTTAATTGACTTTAATTTTGACTTTAGTCTCACTTGATTGACTTTAATACCTTGACCTTAGTCTTGCTTGATTGACTTTTAATTTTTGGAGAACCCCCCTCTAAAATATCTTTAATTATTTGGACCCCCAAATGGAGGGGTCCTTAAAGAAATATCTCACGAACCCTCAACAATTTTACTTGAAAACCCGATTGATCGATTTCTTCGGTTCAAAATTTTAAATTAATTTCATTAATGTTTCACTTTAATTATTTAATGTTTTATTTATTAATTTCGAATTTTTTAATTATGAAAATTGTGAAATTACCATTTTACCCCCGGAGAGGACTTTTCACGTTTTAAGTCGGTTTTTAATGTTCTAGGATATTTTAGAATCGATTTTTCGTAAGAAATTCAATGGAAATATTAGTTTGTGTCATTTATGAAATTTTTTGTGTGAAATGGTCATGAACTTTATGAGGGGCATTTTCGTAATTTTGTCGAATTCTGTTAAAATTGGCGAAATGATTTATTTGGTTCCGATTTGTTATTTTATGTGTTCGAGAGAGTTTTCCTAAGCGTAACGTAGGCTCTAGGGTTGTTTTGAGGTTAGGGGTATTTTGATAATTTGGTCAATTTTTAGTGATTTTTATCGTGAAACTTCTTTTTGGTCTGCAAGATGATGATTTCTATATTTCTGGGGTCGTATTTTCCTAACGTAGTGTGGTTTCTAAGGTTTTTTCAATTCGAGATACCTCATCCGAATTTCTGAAACATATCGGGGTAACAAAATAAAGTAATGGAATACACATCCATCATTGGGAATCATTGCGATCGGGTTGACGAGTTGATTAATCAGGTGGATGCAAAAATGGGATGTCTACACGAAGGTTGTAGAAAAAGCACATATTGTGGAAAAGCTCAATGAGGAGATCCAAGAGGAAGACATGGAAACACCTACCCAAGCCATGATCGAGCCTTGCTGTCAATGTGACAAGTGGCACGACTCTCAGTCTTGCTACCGAGTTACTGGAGCTTGTTTCTCAGATGTGGTGAGTTGGGGCATCAGAACAAGAATTGCCCATTGATGTACGACCAATAACTACCAGTTATTGACACCATAAAGCCCAACACCTCTGGAACGGTTTATGTTCTTAAGTAGGAGAATGTTCATGCATCAAGTCAGTGATCAAAGGTATACTCCCCATTTTGATTGAGTCCAATTTCTACATATTCCTTTATATCTCCACATTTGCACACCATTTAGAAAAAAATAATTGATAACATTTTGATTGGAAACACTTTGATTACTTATTTAGCACGTAAATCATGGATGGATCTATGCCTACCATGCAAATGTTTTCTCTTTTGATGGTGGCATTACAGGAGTGATTTTTGACATGCAGCTAAAAAGACAATAAATAAGAGAGAAAATTTCTCTCTTGCCCACAATGAAAAAAATAATTCTTGATTGCATCACCTTGTGATATTCAAAAATTACCATTTGATGCCACATATTTATAAGGGACGAGATTCTATGAATTAAAAAAAAGAGTTATTTTTCACCTTTGAATTTTAATTTTAAATTTGGGTGTCCAGTAGTCATCCATTTTCAACACCTTGGATCAAGTTCCAAATATATAATATTTTCATGAAATCTAGAAGGTTGTCACGTTAAATGGTAATCCATGTGGGCTCAATGATTTTTTTCTAATTTTGAAATCATAAATTAAAATTACTTGGCAGAGGGCGTGTGGGTAGGAGGGCGAAATTTTCTCTCTCTCGTTTTTTACTTTTTTAGCTAGATGTCAAAACGGATGTGATGCTATGAGGAAAAAATCACTCGCATTATAGATTACCAGTAAACCGATTTTTTGGTTTCATTATGTGAACTTGAGAATTTTATTAATATTCTTTTCCTTATTCTTGTTTGTGCTTTGCAGATGTGAAAATTTTGATAATCTCTTTTGACCAAGAACTGTTCGAATATACTACAGAGGTAAGTTCATTTCCTTTGTTATGTTGACCAGTCAAATATGTAAATGTAATGGATCAACTTTTGCCCTTGACTTTTTTGAAGCAATTTTATTAGTTTGTTACCCAGTTATCTAGTGTGATATAAGAGAAACAAGTTGTAGACACCCCATTTTTGCATCCGCCTGATTAATCAAGTCGTCAACCCGATCGCAAAGGTTCCCAATGATGGATGTCTATTCCAATGCTTTATTTTGTTACCAGATATGTTTCAGAAATCCGGATGAGGTATTTCGAACTGACAAAACTTAGAAACCACGCTACGCTAGGAAAATACTACCCTAGAAACATAGAAATCATCATCCTGCAAATCAAAAAGAAGCTTCACGATAAAAATCACTAAAAATGATCAAATTACCAAAATACCCCTAACATCAAAACAACCTTAGAGCCTACATTACGCTTAGAAAAATCCGTTCAAATACATAAAACGACAAATCGAAACCAAAT
This sequence comes from Akebia trifoliata, assembly GCF_017979445.1. NCBI lineage: Eukaryota > Viridiplantae > Streptophyta > Magnoliopsida > Ranunculales > Lardizabalaceae > Akebia > Akebia trifoliata. Next base: position 37,330 of record NW_028237692.1, on the reverse strand, counting down.
AAATCATTTCGCCAATTTTCACAAAATTTGACAAAATTACGAAAATACCCCTCATAAAATTCACGACCATTTCACACAAAAAATTTCATAAATGACAAAAACCAACATTCCCATTGAATTCCTTACGAAAAACTGATTTCACAATATCCTGGAACATTGAAAAATGACTTAAAACGTAAAAAATCCTCTCCGAAGGCAAAATGGTAATTTCATAATTTTAATAATTAAAAATTTCGAAATTAATAAATAAATCATTAAATAATGTAAAGTGAAACATTAATAAAATTAATTATAAAATTTAAACCAAAAAATTGATCAATCAGGCTTTCAAGAAAATTGTTGATGGTTCGCAAGATATTTCTTTAATGACCCCTCCATTTGGGGGTCCAAAGAATAAAGATATAATAGAGGGGGGTTCTCCAAAAATTTAAAGTCAATCAAGAAAGACTAAAGTCAAGATATTAAATTCAATCAAATAAGACTAAAGTCAAAATTAAAGTCAATTAAGTAAGACTAGAGTCAAGTATTAAAGTCAATCTCATAAGACTAAAATCAAAACCCTAAATCAAACCCCTAATCTAAACTAATCAAGTCAATCTCATAAGATTAAGGTCAAAACCCTAAATCAAAACCCTAATCTAAACTAATCAAGTCAATCTCATAAGACTAAAGTCAAAACCCTAAGTCAAAGCCCTAAAGACTAAGTCCATCTCATGAGACCAAAGTCAAAACCCTAATTAAAACTCTAAAAGAAACCCTAATCAAACCCTAATGCTTCTAAAAACTTTATAAATAGGAGCCTCCACACCTTATTTTCGTATCAAAAAAAAAACCCTAGAAAAAGTAGGTAAAGAAGCCTCCATAGCCTCCCCAAAACCCTAATTTTGGAGCCCAAACTCCTTCCCTAACACCCCTACTCCGATTTTAGCCTAAAAAATACCCAAAAACCTCTCAAAAACATCCCAAAAATCCACAACAAATTCGAAGTACCCAGATCCAAGAAGAAGAGACCTTACCTTGGAGATCAGGAATCAGATCCGGAGATAGAACGAAGTAAGGAATACGGTACAAGGAGTCATTCTCACCAGATCTGAGGGAATAACACTTTTGCAGATCAAAGGTAAATTTTTTTATTTTTTTTTAATCTAGGTTTATCATTAGCAATGTAGATCTATTTGGGATAAGTAGAGACCGGCATTGGCCGGGCGGGGTTGGTGCCTAACACCTTCCAACCCCGTAACATGATCCCCGGATTCAGATTTCTATAGTAGATTAGTTCTTTTTATCCATTGTAGGGTCAATTTGGTTCCTAGACCGTAATAACTAGGTGGCGACTCCCAAACCTCAAGGGTCAAAAGCGGATCCGCGCACCCCACGGATCGAGGGCGCTTTCACAAGCATGGTTTTTAAACTTGGTTTTGCGTCTCATCTTGTCCAGGCCGATATCGAGTCATCTCGGATGAGTTTTCCGATACGTTTGAGACATCTCATGAGACAACTCAAAAAAATGAACGTGAGTCCTAAAACTCAGTCAAAAAATGACTCTGTGAGTTGGTCTCGTTCATATCCGATACCGAGTTAAGTCGAGCAATATGTCTCGGTCTCGGAAGAGTTTAAAAACCATTTAAACAAGATACAAACTTCATGTGGTCTCATTAGACAAACAAGATATCTCGGACGCGATAAGCGAGATGAATCATTTTAAAATCTTAAACACATGAAATCTGACTAGCCGTACTAATTTAGTGGGATTTAAACTCTTACTCAGGGTTGTTAAGCTCATCTTCTAATATGCAAAAAAGAGGATACAGGTTTTTAGAGAAAAACACTATAAGAATTTTGAAAAAAAATAATATTTTTCCCCATTGTATTTTTATTTTAAATTTGGGAGTTCTGGTAAGTTCGGTAGTCGTCCAACTTCAAAACTTTCGATCAAGCCGAAAAAAGATTATTTTTTGAATTTATTTTTTCAGATTTGAGTTTTTTTCAACGAAATATAGAGGGTTGTGGCCTGTAGCATCAGAATGCCAATGTGGTAATCCATTTGAGCTCAAGGGCCCTCGATTAGTAAGAGTTAAAATCTTGGGAAAATTACTTAACGGTCGGTGATGCTAACTTTTCTTTCTTGCAAGGCCTTGACTTTTAGGTGTGAGCTAAATAGCCCATTTAGTAAATCCCTCTTTTTTAATCAGCCGTTAACCCACTCTAGACATCTCTCATGTTTGAACGGTTGAAATTCCCTTAACCATTTAAACTCACCGTTTTTCCTCAAAAAAAAAAAAAAATAGATTACCGACATCTTGATCAACTTTTATAGACTCCATTCTGATGAAAGGGATTTGAGAAGAAGAAGTCATTTTCAACGATTTTGAAGATGTACATGAAAAAATAGGATTTTTCAAATCTTTTATTTTACTTTTGAACAAAAATCAATCAAGGTTGGTTCTTTTGGTTTGAAGTCATTTATATAAGTCGTTATGTTAAGTTTTAAATCAATCTTTCCTAGTATTTTAATTGGAAAAACTTGAAAAAATAAAAATGGGTAGGTTTTACAATGTTGAGGTCTGCAATTTTTATTTTTGAGTTCAATATTTTTATTATCAAATTCTACATTTAAAAAATAAATAAATTTGTTGAGCCCATCAATAATTATTGTCGACCTCACTAGTTTTATTTATTGTCAACCTCACTAGTGTTAATTATTGTTGACCTTGACAATATTGATTGTTGAGTTTGACAATTTTTTTTAAAATGTCAAAGTCAAAAATAAAAAATTATCGACCTTGATACTACAAAATCCACTCATTTCGTTTTTTCAAGTTTTTCCAGCTAAAATACATGAAAAGATCAACTTAAAATTTGAGATAACGACTTGTGTAGATGATTTCAAACCAAAATAACCATCTTTGATCGATTTTCATCCAAAAGCAAAGCAAAAGAATTGAAAAATCCTAGTTTTTTACATAAATCTTCAAAATGCTTGGAAAAACCCTTGAAAATGGCTTGTTCTTCTTTCTGAAATTCTTTTCATCAAAATGGAATCTTCAAAAATTGATCGAGATGCCAAAAATCCAAATTTTTGGAATAAAATGGTGAGTTTGAATAGTAAAAGAAATTTTAACATTTCAATCGTGAGAAATGTCTAGAATGAGGTTCAAGGACTGATTAAAATAGAAGAATTTACTAAATGGATTATTTAGCTAACCCCCAAATGACAGGGACTAAATAGAAAGAAATTTTTTTGTCATAGAACATTTAGTAATTTTTCTTAAAATCTTACTCAACTAGTAAGAAAAGTGTTTTTTTTTTAAAACACATAACAAAGGCAGTAATAATAACGACACTATTCTCTCATATACTTTTTTGGCAAATTCTTCGCCAATTGTCCCTTTTCTGTATATTTTTTTTTTTTTAAAGAAATTTTTGATTGAAAGAAACTTTTGTTCTCTCCAAAAAATTTGTTCGAACGAACTTCCATCCTAATTTTTCTAGGCTTGATCCATTCCTACGATCCTATGTAACTGCTCCAACACATATTTCAACAAAGGTCTTATGTAAATTAGGGTCCAATCTGCTTTACTAATGTCGCATGGTGTTGCAACTTGTTTGCCCCTCTACATGTTTGATGGTTGAGATGACATCTTGAAATTAAATAAAAATAAATTAAATCACCCAACTACAACTCACCCCCCAAGTACAAACTCACCCAAACTCATATATAAAGGAACCCATCATCAACCCCCAACTAAAAGCTCACCCAAACCATATGTAAAGTTACCCATTATATCACATATCATAAATATTGCGAGCACATATCATAAATTATCAAAAATAAGAAGCAAATTAACATAAAAAATCAGACTTTATGTACAAGATTAATGGACGATTAATGGAGGAAGAACAAACACATAAAAAATACCTTTATTATGTAGAAATTTATGTAAAAAATTAGATTATATATAAAAGAATCCATATCACAAGTATTATTCACACCATTCAATTAACCCAACAAATAAATCTCTTAAGAGTGAAGGTGAAAATACAATTTAATTTAAAAAAATGCAAACCAAGTGAACAATGCAACAATTACAACCAAAATTCATGAGCACAAACATGATTTCAAACCCAAAGTTTTGAATTCATGAAGAAAGCATCCAAAATCTTTGGTTTCCAACTCAAACCCATTAAAATAAATTAAAGAAGATGAAAAAAAAGAAGATAAAAATGTGATCATGGGTTTGTCATCAGTTTGAAAACCCACCACTTTCAGAATTCGACGGGATTTGTCAAAAGTTTGAAAACCCACAAAAGGATCAAAGGGTAATGTTACGATCTACAAGTTTTCCCCACATTTCTCTTAGTTTAGTTGAGTCAACTCCTTCCTATCAGGAGGGATAAGTTGTTGAGTCAGTCCTGGATTTCAAATGAGGTTGTTGAGTTAGTAACTCACTCCTTCTATTGAGGAGAAGAGTAGGAATCAGTTGAGTCATTTAGTTTATAAATTCTGAACCTCTTACAAAGAAGAGGCAGAGAAGAATAACTAGCTAGTTTAATTTCTGTTTTGTATTTCGAATTCTGTTGAGTTATTTATATATTAGCAACAGTTCCTATCATTTTGGTATCAGAACATTGATCTTGCGACCATGGCAGCAACTACACCACCACCACCTGGCTTCGCAAAAGAAGTTCCCAATCAGACCATTGAGTTTAGAGACGAAATAGAAACCAGCAAGAGAGAGATTGCCGATTAAGCGCTAAAGTGGTAGAACTCACGGAAGCTGTTATCTCAATCCAAACCAATTTCAACAATTTTTTTCAACACCCCAAATTTCTCCACAAGTTGATCCTCCTCTTCAAATACCCCGACAACCACCATGCCAAAATCAACCTACCTTCAATGGCTTTCAAGGACGACCCCTACGATTAGATTTCCCTACATGGTGAACATAGCAGCAGCTCACTTACTTGGTGATGTCATTCCTTGGTACCAGTGGCTGGCAAAAACGAAGGGGCAACCAACTTGGATTGAGTTCAGCAGAACCTTGTCCTCTCGGTTTGGTTCGCCAGAAGATGATGAAGGGAGTTAGCTAAACTACGCCAAACAACTACTGTCAGAGACTACCAAGCCAAGTTTGAACGACTTGCAAATCAAAGTCTTATTTTACCGGAGCCCTTGCTTATTCGTTGTTTCATCTCTGGCTTACATGAGAACATTCGATCTAGTCTGAAGTTGATGGATCCGCCCACATTGATACATCCATACACAATAGCTAAACAACAAGAAGAGGCCACCAATGCGATAGTCTGTGCTGTATCTAAACGACAGTCCAATGGGATGCCTTTCAACCGAACATCACATCCTTAAGGTTGTTAGATCATAAAGATTTTTTTTAAATAAAAAAAAAACTTTTTATTTATTTATTTTTATTTTTATTTTTTAGTTTTTTTATTTAATTTTTTTTTTGGGTACATGCATTGATCTTTGATAGTAAATTTTTTTAAACATTAAAAAAAAAAACTTTAAAAAAAAGTTTTTAAAAATATTAAGAAAAAAAGTTTTAAAAAAATGTAAAAAAGAATTAAAAATAAAAAACTTTTAAAAAAAATTTAAAAAATTTAAAAAAATTTAAAAAAATTTTCTTTGTCTCAAAATTTTTTTATTTTAAACAATATTTGGTTTTCTCTTATAAAAAAAGGGAACAATTTTTTTTTAACTGAATTTAGTTTTTCTTTATTTCTTTAAAAATAATGTTTTAAAAACAAATCAATTTCTTCAAGTAAGAGAAAAGTTTTTTGGTGTTGCTCAACAAAATAAAATTCAATTTATTTTCTTAAAAGAAATAATAAAAAATAAATTTTTTATAAGAATGATCATAATTTATTATCTCAACAATTATCATTTCATTCTTAACTTAATATATTCTTTGAAATCTCAACTTGTTTAAGGTCGTCCAAAATGATCTTTGATTGGACCATAAATATAAAACAAAAAAAAATTTGTTTTGATTCATTCTATGCCGGTTGCAATGTTAAATCTAATTGAATATTCTGTGATTACCCATTTGATATGCCATGATCTGATATATCTTTATGATGTGCATGCTTTGATCTTGAATTGAATATTATGGATGTTGTTTGTATTTTGTTTAATATTTGAAATCCATATTATGATAATCTGATCTGGCCCATACCCGGGCACACCCCACCCTACTTTGTACACACCACTAGCACGTTTATTTTGTTGCATTGCACGCTTGCAGGTCCCTTCTAGCCAACGTGAGACTACTGCATGGTCCGGTCTCTTCGGAGATGTGACATCATTCATGAAAACCACAACTCCAGTCACGTACCTTAGGGTATATAAAATCGGGACATCAGTACCGTTTGATCAGGTGACTCTGAAAGGTATATCGATGCACCCATGCTGGGGCGACCTGAACCTTTTGCCCTATTGAAAGTCGCATACTCACATGTCCCGATTGCCAACGTAGTACTAGTACGTGGTCGGTCCCCTCGTGGGATGCTAAACCATTTATGAAAGCTACAACCCTAGACTCGTACTTATACAATATATCAAAGATAATCCAAGTTCACCAATTGTACTTCTTGGTCAAAATCAGTGCCTAAGCAAGATCCTACCCCGCTGTACCCTACTGTACGAGGGAGATAGATTACGTCTATTCTAGACGAGAAGTATTTAAGAGAGCCCTTGCTCAACATTATGTGCCACCTCTCAACTGGGGATTAAACTGGCTACTTTTAACTTCAGAGAAATGGGTTGGAGTTTTAGATTATCACCTATACGGTATATCAAACCAAGTCACCACGTACCGTCTGATTGAGTATGCTCAAGAAGTACATAGGTGCACTTGGGAAATGGTGGCTAGATAAATTGTATTTCACGTAGTAAATTTAGAATCTAGGAACCTTCCTATAAGTCACGACCCGAACCAACTATAAGTATTTCCTGGTTGCTCTAATCAATCTAACTAACAAGTAAGTGGGTGAACCGATCCAGACCATTCAAACTAGACCCGTAATATCGGTCCGACCCAATGTGTGAATGTAAATCAATTGGCCCAATCAATAAATGGATAAAACTGATCAATATCAAATCGGTTGGATTAATTGGTTTTTCTTTCAAAGATTCAAACTATCTTATACTAAAAAGATTCGATCTTAGGGTCAAATTAATTTATCTAATCAAAGGTTCTATCCTAATCAGGGGTAGACCCGTGACTAATCTTTTTCACATTCTTGGTCAATATGACTTATAGTGTATTTGGATTCGATATTTTCCACCAGAAGACTAATTTATATCAAAATTTCAATCATGTGGTTAAGAGTTAAACCTTCAGAATCTATGGTTAATCTTAGGTGTCCTGAACATTCTAAATCCTCATCTATGTCATTTTGGATCCGTCAAAAGAGTCGTCTAGTCAAAGTACCAATGTCAAGTCCAAGTAGTCCATCCACCCAGAAGGACCTTCTCGCTTTGTAGATAATTGTCCCTGAGTTTTCTTTGAGTTTCAATCCACTTTTCGTCAGTCATTAAATCTAGTTAGTTGTTTCAGTTACGTTAATATTTCTTCAACTTTCAAGTTTTAATCGAGTTCCAATAAAATATAAAAGCTTTTGATTATCATGCGTAAAATAATGATGTGAACATAAAATTGGATATGAGGAATGCCTCAAAAATCACTAACAAATTTGATAAATATTAGAATTAAAGGGTACAATCAAAAAAGTGCAAATGGGTACTACATTATTCTCAGGGGAATATGAAAGAATAATAAGCTTACTTGAGAAGTTCAACAACGTTCCTACATAGTCTCATGAGGATATAAAGTCAATGATGATTTTCAAAGTCAAAATTCATCGATCAATAATAATGCAGTTGAAACCATCGACAAAGGTGCTAAGACCGATAAGAAGGGATCCATCATGTTTTTTATTCGATAGAGAGAGTTTCATGCACAAAAGAATAAAAGATTTTTTGGAAGTTCTAGAAAAATTGAACAGTTAAATACAAAGAACTCAATCACACTTAATTTCGTAGAAGAAGATTGAAGATTACTCCTTTTCAAGAGAAAACCATACTCGACAGAGTAATCAAGATATCGAGTTCTTAGAACCTTGACCAAATCAATTAGCATTTCACCAAAGGAAGCCTCCTTTGGTCAAACCATTTTCTTATCTTACAAAGAAGAAGATAACCTTCTTTAGCCCCTCGCAGCCTTTAAAAAAAATCAATAGCCTCTTCTTTCTAAACCACACCGACCATCCTTGGGAGGGAATCTTAGTATGAACTACGTTTTGACCTGATCCTAAAAGAAAAAAAGAAATATTTGGGGTATGTAGGCAACCTGAGAAGTTACTTCAGGCCCGATCACGCAAAGAATATGTGTATTCTTTTAAGAAAAGTGTCATTCAAAAGGAAAATCCCCTATTGAAAGATTCAAAAGAAAAGAATGTCAAACTAGGGGTATTAGAAAAAAGAATAAAAAGAATTGATAAAAAAAAATGACTGTCAAACTAGGGGCATTTAGAAAAAAATCAAAATAATTGACAGAAAAGAGAGAATATCAAACTAGGGGCATTTTGGGAAGTTGAGCCTTGTATCTTTTCTTTCTAAACCATATCCTAAACCCACCTATTAAGTCCTCCTGAATGCTAATTGCCTCGGTTAAGGTGCATGGAACCAAGAAGTTGTCAAGTTGGTTATTCAAGATCATCAAGAAAAAAGAAAGTCCGCTAAGTCGAAAATCCAAAAGGGCGACTTTGGCAAAAGTTATGGCATAACCATTAAAAAAAAGACTACTCGGTTGAAAATCTGATAAAGCGACCTAGGCAAAAATCAAGGCATCATTAGAAAAAGAAAAACAAAGTCCGCTAGATTAAAAACCTTAAAAGGCAATCTAGGTAAAAATTAGGGCATCTTCAAATTAGGGAAAATGTTTCATCAAAAAGAAAAATTCAGAAGGAAGCTTGTGCAGAAACTAGGAAATACAGAACCATTCATGCCACAACATTCGATGAATACAATGTTGAAGTCGAAGAAACTTAGAAACCATTTTGAACATTGTAGAATATTTAGGAGTATATTTACTTGTTCAAGTGTTCGCCAAAGGAAAATGTAAAACCATCGACCACTTTGAGAAAGATCTTCTATTATAATAATTATCAAGATTGTAAGTTTAGCTTAAACATTTATCAAAAGGAAATGTTCAAATTCTTTATTGCACATATGATAATCTTAAAAATCTTAAAAATTTAAAAGAATGCTGATTCTTCTGTCTGTCATATATCGGAGTCCATAGCTACTCGTGCAATCCATTCCATCAGTTTCGTAGTCAAATTCCAGTTAAAGCCAACCTTGAAACTAGGGGCATTTTTGAAAGTCTTTGTGATTCCAAAATTTTGTTCTTAATTATATTATCAAAAAAAAATCCTATTCAAAAGTCTAAAAGTCCGGCGAAGATAATTATGAATCTAGATGCATGATGAGCCAATAAAGGCCCAATCTCCCGATTTTTAAGCTCAATAATACCGAGTCTTTAATTAATCCAAGCCCGAGAAGTGTGGCTTAGTAAGTTCAAGTCCGAGAAACGAGGCTCCAACTTTTTTTGAACCATAGAATGAATTAACAAGATTGTTTAAGTTCTTGTAAATCTAAGCCCGATAAACGTGGCTTAGTTAGTTCGAGTCTGAGAAACGAGACTCCAACTTTTTTTTGAATCATAGAATGAATTAACAGAATTGTTTAACTTCCTATAAACCTTAACCAGGGTCTGAGAAGCGAGAGTCCAACTTTTTTGAATCATAGAAAGAATTAATATGATTGTTTAAGTTCTTATAAATCTAAGCCCGAGAAACGTGGCTTAATAAGTTCGAGTCCGAGAAACGAGACTCCAACTTCTTTTAAATCATATAATGAATTAATAGGATTGTTTAAGTTCCTATAAATCTAAGCCCGAGAAATGTAGCTTAGTAAATTCAAGTCAGAGAAACGAGACTCCAACTTTTTTTTGAATCATAATATGAATTAACAAGATTGTTTACGTTCCTGTAAACCTTAGCCCGAGAAACGTGGCTCCAATAAGTTCGAGTCTGAGAAACGAGACTCCAATTTTTTTGAATCATAGAATGAATTAACAAGATTGTTTAACTTCATGTAAACCTTAGCCTGAAAAACATGGCTCTAATAAGTTCGAGTCCGAGAAATGAAACTTCAACTTTTTTGAATCATAGAATGAATTAACATGATTGTTTAAGTTCTTGTAAACCTTAGCCCAAGAAGTGTGGCTACAATAAGCTCTAGTTCGATAAACGAGACTCAAACTCTTTTGAACTCTAAAAAATATATTCAAATAGGATTTAACAAAGTTTCTACAATATTATAACTCTAACCTTCCCATGATTACTTTCGTTGCATAGGTGTATTTCAATTTGAATCATTATTGTCAGTGAGAGAAGATCTCTACGACCTGACATTCTTTTCAATCGATGAGAGTTTATTCTCAATGATTTGATAGAATAAGTAAGCATCACACCATTGCACACAAGTGCACTTTTGAATTAGTCAAGGAAAATTTTCTAAAATTCAACGATCTGATATCGTCGGTGAGAGCTCGCGCTCGAGGATCTGACAACTTTTAATTCAGGAAGAGTTTTTACCCTCAAGGATCTGAACGTTCAGACGGATTGTTAAATCAGGCTGCAAAATGAACTGTCACTAACTTTGGCATTTGGATATCGCACTATCTACCAAAATAGATTTGCTATCTAGTTTGCTTCAACCCTCTGCCAAAGAGGAGCATCTGTAGACATCCCATTTTTGCTTGTCTGATTAATTAACTTGTTAACCCGATCGCGATGATTCCCAATGATGGATGATTATTCCAATGCTTTATCTGTTAATAGATATGTTTCAGAAATTCAGATGAAGTATCTCAAACTAACAAAACTGTAGAAACCGCGCTACGCTAGGAAAATATAACTCCAAAAGCCTAGAAATTATCTTCAGACAAAAAGAAACTTCACGATAAAAATCACTAAAAATGACCAAATTACCAAAATACCCATAATCTCAAAACATCCCTAGAGCCTACATTACGCTTAGGAAAATCCTTTCAAACACATAAAACAACAAATTGAAATCAAATAAATCATTTCGTCAATTTTCACAAAATTTAATAAAATTACAAAAATACCCCTCATAAAATTCACAACCATTTTGCATAAATTTTTTTATAAATGACACAAACCAATATTCCCATTTAATTCCTTATGAAATATTGATTCCAAAACATCCTGAAACATTGAAAAATGACTTAAAACGTAAAAAGTCATCTCCAAGAGCAAAACGGTAATTTTACAATTTTAATAATTAAAAATTCTGAAATTAATAACTAAAATATTAATTAGTGTAAAGTAAAATCCTAATTAAAATTAAATTTTTTTAAGTCAAGTCAATTAAGTAAGACTTAAGTCAAAATCCAAAAATCTAACCAATTAAGTGAGACTTAAGTCAAAATCCTAAAATCAAGTCAATCAAGTAAGACTTAAGTCAAAACCCTAAATTCTAGTCAATCAAGTGAGACTTAAGTCAAAATCCTAATCAATCTAATAAGACCAAAGTCAAACCCTAATCCTAAAAGAAACATAATTAAACTCTAAAACTATCTAAAAGAAACATAATCTAACTCTAACTCTATCTAAAAAGCTCTTAAAAAAAATCTATAAATAAGGGTCTCTACAACCTATTTTCGTATCAAAGAGAAAATCCTAGAAAAAATAGGTCAAAAAGCCTCCCCAACCTTTTCAAAATCCTGATTTTGAAGTCCTAACCCCTTATCTATCATCCAAACCTCAATTTTTGCTCGAAAAAATTAAAAAACCCAAAAACACCCAAAAATTCATCAAAACTTAGAAAGCACTTAAAACTAAGGAAGAGATACTTCATCTTGGATATCCGAAGCAGATCCAGTAACGAAAACGAAGCAAGGAATCTCTCTGCCAACTCTGAGGGAATTATCATTGTGATCATCTAGGTATTTTTCATTTTTATTTTTTTATTATTTAGTTAGGTCTTTTAGCAATGTAGTTTTATTTGGAAAAAGTAGAGATCGACGTTTGTCGGGCGGGATTAGTGCCTAACACCTTTCAACCCCGTAACGTGATCCCCGGACCCTTATTTTCTTTCATAAATTAGTGTTATTTTTCTTTTGGAGTCAGTGTTTAGTTCCTAGATGGTAATAACTAGGTGGCGACTGTCAAATCTCAAAAATCAAAAATGGATCAGCGCACCCCGCGGATCGAGGGCGCTTTCACTTTGACATACTTGAGGATTCATATGGCAGCATCCCAATGAGGTTTTCGAGGTTCATGTATGAATTGACTCAATGTTCGAGCTGAATAGACTATATCTGGTCTCGTGACGGTGAGATAAATTAGTCTTCCAATCAACCTTCTATACTTAGTTGGATCATTTAGCAATGCTCCATCTGTGGAAGTGAGTTTTAAATTCTATTCCATTGGGAATTTTTCTAAACGTGCACCTATAAGTCATGAATCTTGTAAAATGTCTAGTGCATATTTTCTTTAAGACATGAAGATACCTTTCTTGGAACGAGAAAATTCAATACCCAAAAAATATTTCAAATCTCCAAGATCTTTGATACGGAAACGCTTGAGGAGAAATTCTTTGAGATGTTTGATTTCTTCAAGATCATTACCTATTAGAAGAATGTCATCAACATAGATAAGAATTACAATAAAGGAAGTACCTTGAGCCTTCGTGAAAAGAGAATAATCAACTTTTGATTGTTGATAACCAACCTTCTGAATGGTATCTGAGAAGGTAGAGAACCAGTTTCTTGAGGCCTGTTTGAGCCTATAGAGAGATTTGTTGAGCCGACATACCATGTTCTCCCCGTGTTAGCGAAGACCAGATGGAGGCTCCATGTATACGAATTCATTCAAGTCACCATGGAAAAAAGCATTCTGGACGTCTAATTGGTTCGTAAACCAACTCTGAGCAGCAGCAACAGTAAGAAGGCAACAAAGTGTACTGAGTTTGGCCATAAAAAAAATGATTCTCAATAATCGATGCCTTCAACTTGGTTGTACCCTTTAGCAACAAGGCGTGCCTTGTAGCATTCAATGATCCCATCGGACTTGTACTTGATTTTGTAAACCCATTTGCATTCGATTGGTTTATATCCAATAGGAAAGGGAAATAGTCTCCATGTGTGGTTTTGCTGCAATGTTTTCAACTCTGCATTATGGCTTGTGGCCAATGTGGATCAAGGATAGCATGAGCATAAGATTTGGGCTCAGTGTGACCTGTAATGTTGGCTAGAAAGCTACTATGGGCAGAAGAAATACAAGAATATGAAAGAAAATGGGAGAGAGAATATCGAGTGTTTGATTTAGGACTTGAGCCCGAAGTCGAATGATTGGCTTGAGATGACAACACGTAATCTTTGTGCCATGTCGGAGGTTGCTTACGACTGATAGAATGTCTCTCATGAGGTGTGAAAGGTGTGTGGAGATCTGAAGTAGTTGTACTTAGTTCATTGAGTTCAGCTTGAGATGAAGATAGAGTGGATTCGAATGAAGTTGGAATGGAAAGTAGTTCAGGTGTGGTAGGTGCATGTGTTATGAATTCAATTTCATGGAAATCTGATGGCTCAGTTTGTTGTGATTCAAGGGATGGAATGTTTGTAGTGGAGGGTTGTTTAAGAAGCATGTTGTCTATAATATCAAAGGAAAGATTGGGCAATCCATGGTCTTGATCAGGTGGAGTTAAAATATTGGAGAAGGGAAAAATGATTTTATAAAATCTGACATCATGGCTTATAAAGAACTTTTCAGTTTCCATATCATAAAGTTTGTAACCTTTTTGACCAGTAGGGTATCCAACAAAGATGCAACATTTGGCACGAGGATCAAATTTTTGAGTGGGATGAATAGCAGTTGCATAACATAGACAACCAAAAACTTTTAAGTTATCAAGTGACGGCGGACAATTGTATAATAACTCAAAAGGGGATTTATTGGACAACAATGGTGATGGTAGTCAGTTAATAAGGTAGACAGCAGTCAAAACACATTCACCCCAGAAAACAAGTGGTAAGTGAGATTGAAAGAGCAATGCACGTGTTATGGTAAGAATATGACGATGTTTTCGTTCAACAAATCCATTTTGTTGTGGAGTATAAACACAAGTACGTTGATATTTAATCCCGTGATATCGAAAGAAATTTATCATGGATAGGAATTTAGAACTACTGTCTACTCTTACAACTTTGACATAGGCATGGAATTGTGTGTAAGCAAAATCAATAAAAGATTTCAAAATGTTTTGTCTTTCAAATTTATTTTGCAAAAGAAATATCCATGTGTATCTTGTAAAATCATCCACAATTGTAAGAAAGAAACGTGTCCTTGAATGTGTAGGAACTTTATGTGGACCCCAAATATCACAATGCAACAAATCAAATGAAGCATGAGTTGATATGGAACTTAAAGGAAATTGAAGTCTTGTTCGTTTAGCCATGGGACAAACAGTACAATTATTATCATAGGAGATATTATTGGAAGATAATAATGAAGAAATTAATTTGAGTCGAGATGGTGATGGATGTTCAAGACGTATGTGCCATAGGTTTGGAGTGTGAAACACTTGATGAGAGGCAGGTGTCCTTTGCAAAGGAGACATGTAATAGAGGCCACCACATTGTTTACCTGAGCCAATCATCTTCCCCATAGCCAAGTCCTGCAAGACACGAAAAGTTGGAAACAAGATGACACAACAGTTTAGAGCAGTGGTAAGTTTGCTTACAGACATTAAATTTAAGTGAAAAGAGGGAACACACAAAACATTATCTAATTTTATGTGTGAATTGAATGGTATAGTTCCTGTTGAAATGATTGGGACTGAAGACCTAGTGGGTAAATTAACAATAGGTATTGAAGAGGATTTTGTTTGAGTAAAAAGTGTGGAATCAGAAATGATGTGATTAGTAGCTCCGCTATCCAAAATCAAAGGTTTAGTGAATGCAGAGTTGATTGAAGCATTGGAAAAGGTAAATAGACCTGCAATGCTTGCATAAGCATTGCTATTACCGGAAGCATGATTTGGTTTCATCATAGATATGGCATGAGTAAGTTGTTGAAGTTGTTCTGCGGAAAGACCATGTAATGAATTGGAGTTGTAGTTGGTCTATAGTATGTTGTGTGAAGAGTCTGTCGAATTGGAAAAATGGGTAGGAGTGCTGGTGTCTCGCAGATATCCCATATGTACAGATTGTGAATAGTCTGTCGCGTTAGTAGCAGGGAAGAAGTTGATTGCATTTCCCCGATATCCACGCTATTGTTGTTGTGGTTGATTCTGTTGATTGTTTTGAGTTCCTGTGTTGTTAAGAACCCATGTCCCATTTTTGTATTTGCACCTATCCTCAATATGACCTTTCTTGTAACAATACTTACAATGAAATTTTAGAGTTCAACAATTTTCAATTGTATGACCTCCTCTATTATAGTGATCACAATACTTATCTTTGGAATTGTTTGAGAAGTTGTCGGTTCGACTTTGAACTGCAGCAGCAATAGAAAAGTTCTCGGTTGATTCTTATGTCATTTGTTGTTGTGTTTGATCTTGAATGACAAGAGAGTAAGCTTGGCGTACATTGGGCAATGGCACCATCATAAGGATATTGGTGCAAACAACGTTATCGGTGTCATTGAGGCCCATGAGAAATTGCATCAATCGATCTTCTTCTATTTGATTATAATGTGCTTTCATCTAATTGCAAGTGAGAAGTATTCGATATGTCTCCAACTCGTCCCAAAGGCCTTTAATCTCTGTGAAATATGATGAGACTCCCATGGTACCTTATGAGAGGGATGCTAAGGATTTTTGAATTTGATAGATTATTGGTGCATTTTTCTATGAAAACTGATCTTTGAAATCCTTCCAGACTTGTTGAGTGGTCTTTGCATGAACCACCCCTTTGGCTAGATCGGATTCTATTGAATGAGTCAGCCACAACAAAACCATGTTGTTTCATTGATTCCATAAAGCATATTCTGTCAATTGTTCAATTTTTGAAGGCAGCTGAATTGATCCATTGATGAATCCAATTTTGTTTTTGGCTGTTAGAGCATGAATCATAGCTTTACTCCATGGTGGATAATTGGAGTCGTTCAATTTTGTTGGAACAAGCATGTGGCCAGGGTGATCTGAATGATGAATGAAGTATGGGTTTGATGAATCCATACTAGGGTTAATGTTACTGGTGTTTGAGTATTTGGAAAGGGACTTTTCTGTTAGTTTTTTATCTTTGTTTGCCATGGTGTTTGCAGGTGTGCTATGAAGAAAAAGATAATCATGCACTAGAAAAGTTGTTCTGATACCATGTAAAAAAATAGTGTGTATAGAAAATAAATAAAGGAATGTGGCTGAATTGAATTCGATGTGTATTACTAATGAATAAAGTATAGAATATATAACCATGTACAAGAATCAATCAGTGTTATTTCTAAGGCTAAGAAAATGTGATCCACCTATAGTGCGATATGTCCTATATTATCTTAGGAAAGTCAAGGATCTCACTTATACTAACTTAGGAAAGTCAATCAATTACATATATAACAATAATATTTCTTAGTATGCTACTTCACACAGGAGTATTTTGGAGAAACACCTCAAAAATGGCTCAAGTGCTTTTTTGGGAAGAAAATTATCCAAACACACTGAATGTTTCTGACTCCCAGCAAGAGTTAGAAACACTTAAAAGAAGTTAATCCAAATGCTACCTTCAACAGGGTTGTCATCTTCCTCAAATAATTCCATAAGAACTATTATTTTCCTCCCCAAAGGCCAAGTATTATTTTATACCTATTTTTTTTTTCAATTTTCATTAGTATGTACTACTAGCCATCACAAATCTGAATTTCTACAGAGGAGAACCAATGAGAGGCCGCAAGTCTTGTTAAATTAATGATTAATTGAGAATGAATATGTTGTGAACGTGCTTGAAACATTTATTGTTAAAAAATACTATAGTTATTTGGCATGAGAACCCTAAATGAGCAAGTAGGACTATGGGTCCTTGGGTGTAAGACCCTAAAGGCCCTCGAGGAAGGTCCCTTATCTGGGACGGGATTGTTGGACATTGAAATTATATGAATCGATCAAATAATTATGTGATTATGTTTGAAATAGTTGTATAATCATGTTTGCTAGAAAGAATATATGCATGATATGTTTATTTTTCTATATTTGTCTATCATGCTTCTAATTGTTTCATTAAAATAGTGTCAGGGAATTTATCATACTAGACTTGTAGCTCAACATTTATTTTTACAGATACCATGATTAAAGGTGGATCAATAGATTGAATGACCAAGTATTATTGACGTTTAGTAATTATTTTAATGTTTAATGCACATTCGAACATGGGTGTATGGGGTTTTGGGAAACTCTATTATATTTATTAAATGTTTATTTTATGAATTTGGTGTTGTTTGGAGAATTTGGATGCAATTGTTGTGTTTTTAGGATTGTAATCATAATCTAGGCGATTATTATATGTTTCTTTTGTTGTTGAATTCATTGGATAGTCTACACTAAAGCACTTATAACATATTCATTCCTCATTGAAATTTCATGAAACCAATTGGGATAATTCCGTATCTGAATTATTCATTTCACTATTTTTTGGGGATTTTTCAATAGAATATTTTTGTTGCTGCTATTAGCAGGCAACATAAATAGAGAACTAAAAAGCTGTTTTATTTAGACATTTTAGCCCGCTTATATTTCAAATCAGATTATGATCTTCTGATACAATTAAGGGTTGTAAGTCTTCCTCTATTAGGATTTGGACCCATAACATTTGAATATCAAAACTATTTACTCCATATTTTATCGTACGAACTACCAAACAACACTATAGAAATTTGTTTTTATACCTTCTATTTTGAAAACTATTTTATATATGCAAACGTGATTTTCAGATCCATTTGATATTTTTCCCAACTTTTAAACTTCTTATTTCTATAGAATTTAAAATCATTATGTTTCGATAAGAGATAAGTCGGATATGAATTTTTGAAGTTTAGTGGCATGTTGCTCAGCTTTGATAAACGATATTGACAGTTGTCTTCTTCTATATTTTCAAGAAAGAAAAGTATGTATTTTATAAAATATCGCATGTTTAGGTTATGAGTAATTGAATCCTCTTTTTGAATCCATATGATACATCAAAAATGATTTTAATATGATCGAGATATGAATTTTTAAGTGAAAGTGTGTCAAATATCTAGATTGTCAAAATTTTAAATATTGAATCGTTTTCAATAATTGAACACTATGCATTTGACCTTTAAATCTTTACCCTTTACCCCCCAATATTTGGTTTTGTGGAATGGACTATGGATCATGGGTCAGGTTACGAATCTCGGATTTCGAGGCGTGACAATATGTTTCATTTTCTATTAAGGGAATAAAAATGTGTCAACAGATTTTTATCCGAAATCTAAGTGACCCAAAATCCAATTTTAGCAGGTTTGGGTCATTGGAATAGATCTGAATAAAAAAAAATGGCTCGAATATGGTTTGATGTCCCATGATTCGAGTTGGATGATAAGGTCCCAATTATTCGATTTTAGGATCGTAATTACACTAAGATTATCATCATATAATTGTTACTTCCCATAAATAATTGCAAAATTAAATTATTTATCCAAATTAATAAAGCTAATGAGATGTTATTGCTAAATGCAGATAAATAAAGCGTACGTGAAAGTTGCCAAACGATAAACAAAGTCGGTTACAATGTGCGTGCAAAAAGGAGAAAAATGATCGAAAATGAGCTGAAAAAGGTGCCACATCACCGCGCCGCGATTGGGCTTGGGTGCTCCGCGGTGATTTTGAGGAATTTTTCCTCGAGATTTGCATGAGATGTTCTAGAAGCTTCGATGGTTGTAACTAAATGATTTTTTCGAAGCAAATCATCCGAAAAGTCGACCCAATAACCCGATTCCGAATGTTATAAATTGGAAGATTGATTTCAGAGAAGGGGTCCCCTCTTGGGTCCCTCTTGACCCTCTTCTTCTCCCTAATTTCTTTGCATTTTTCCTGATTTTTCTTTTAGAAAAAGTTTGTGTAGTAGTGAGAGGATCAATTGTTTCTTTATTTCTTATTCTAACTCTTTTGGAGATCCATTCAAGAAGGAACCAAGTTGCATCTTCATCTTCTTCAACCATCTTCTCTTTTCTTTTATTATTTTCTGCAACTATAATCCTTGCAATGAGTGGCTAGAATCTCCTTAGAGAGTTCAATAATGCCAGAGCAAGTCCATCCATTTAATGTAGTTTTAAATTCATTATTCTTACTTGTCTTGTTAATCATTCTATAAATTCTCCTTTGATTAGATCCCTTAGCTTATGTTTATGATTCAAGCTTTGATAGCCATTACTTAGATAAGTTCAAGAACAGCTATGCTCTGTGACGAATCGGAATATAGGTTAAACAATCTCAATCAGATTAGGATTTTCATGAATAACTTTTAGTTACTTTCGTTGATTAAACGGCTCCACTTTCCAATCCATGAGCAATGACTTGCTACATGGATTGAGTTAGATTCAGAATTAATCTGCGTTGTGGATAGTTTGCAAAGGCTACATTGAACTCTCTAATCTCTCTTTCTTTTATCTTCAATCTCTAGTTGCTGTTTTAATTTCAATTTTAAGTTGATTTCCATTTGAGTTTCTCCTACAACTTTGTTTTGTTTTTAAAATTAATTTGTTTTTATTTCTAAACTCTGTTTTGGTTTTAATCCGAATAACCTTTTGAATTCCAACTGTCTCTGTGGAACGAATTCGAGTTGGATCTAGATCGGATACGAATACATCCATATATCCACTTATATCGAAATTATATATTACTTTGAAAATTATATTTGTAGGCTTTTAAAAATATACTTTTCAACTACTTTAATCTAGGGCTATCAATGGATAGATATCCGATCAGATATGTCTATATTCGAATTCGAATCCAAATTCAACTAACTTGTCGGATATCCTATATTATTCGATTCGAACATTGCCTTGAATTAATCTATGATTGATCGAAATGACCTCATATTCAATCCATAGTCAAAAGCCTTAAAATTTCCCCTCTCCAACTCAATCATCTTCGAACCCAAAAATATCAAGGGTTTTTTGTTGTAACTCAAAGGAAGAGAGAGAGGAATCACTTGAAACCCAAGATCTCAACACACATGAGAAAATGGATGAGGGTTTCTATGATAGGGAAGACTAGAGATGGTGAGTTTTTAAAGCCTGCCATGGTGATGGAGCTATGGTGAGATCTTAATAAACCTCAATCTCTTGGACTTGAAAGAATGAAAATTTCTTTCTTCAAAACTATGTTTTTACCTTTGATTTGGATGCCCAACTCAAACATCTTATCTCCGGATATTCTACGATCATCGATCATCTATTTGGCTGAAATTCTTGCACAACCACAAGCTTCGAGGCTGCCATGTCCTCAAAGTGGTGAGATCAAAAATTTCTCTTTATGGAGAGAGAGAGAGAGAGAGAGACCTATCACACAAGTCTTGTTTAATGATGACTTTTATTTATATATAATATATAATATGAAAAGTTGGTCTTACACCTTTTATATGTATATATAATAAAAAAAGTCTTGTATAATGATGACTTTTTATTTATATATAATATATAATATATAATATAAAAAAGTTGTCTTCCACTTTTATTTATATATAATATAAATTGAAAGTAAAACATAAGTATTTTGCATTGGTGTCGGATCGGATATTAACAACTCGGATGTCTCAACATCCAAATTCGTATCCGAAATCTATTCGAATACTTAGAATATATCCGAATCCGAATTCGATATTCAAAATTTTCGGATATTATCCGAAATTTTGAATACGAATTCGAATCGGATTCGAATTTTCGACTATCCATTAACTGGCCTACTTTAATCCAACACAAATTCTTATAAAATAAAATTATTATAATAATAAAATAGAATAATATAGAAATTAGCAAAGAAGTGTTGGAGAAAAAATGTTGAACAATCCAGAATTATCCTATTCAGGGTTGTATCTTGATACCGGTCAAGTGAAATCAAAATAAATTTACAAAAATATCCCTATCAAATGGTGTAGTAACCTACATATTGGAATTATAAAATACCCATCATCCAAAAAAGCTATTCAAATTACACAAAAAATACATTTAGTACTTGTTACAATAACATGCAAATGAATTTATAAATATACCTCCATGATGAAAAATATTTTTGTAAAAAAAATTGATTAGGTGTATTTTGTAATTTTCATATTGAAAGTAAATGTTAGGATGAGATGAGATGTGTTTTTGTGAATTCATATGCATGTTGTTGCTCTAAATATGTTGAGGGTTATTCTTATAATTTAAAAATCTTTTTATGAGGGGTATTTTTTATAATTTCAATATGCAATTCAACTAATCTTGGAGGAGGGGTATTTTTATAAATTTATGTACATATTGTTGTACCAAGTATTGATGGTATTTTTTTTTAAAAAAATTTGATTAATTTTCTTGTTAAATGTTAATTTAATAATTTTGATAACTTTGCAAATGATTTATGGTATTTTTTTGTGCCACAAATTATTTGCTCAAATTTTGATCTTGAGGCTGGAAAGGTTTGGTTGGATTAAAAGATTATGGGTCAGAGGTCATTTGCACTCATCATTTGTATGCTCATTGTACTAACTTAAAAAACATCTTGGGATAAGTGGGTGCATTGAGCATAAACAGTGGGTGCAAATAGCTTTGAAAAAGAATTGTCCCACCAAACTAAGCAGACCACACTAGTAGCATTAACATTTTTGCAATTATCACTTTTGTGCATTATCTTATTGAAAAAGTTCACGAGGAAAAAAAAAATCAATCATTCTGTCTAATGGGACCCAATACTACTCACTGCATTGATTAGTTAGTTAAATCATCAAAATTATTAAAATATCAACATCATATAGGTTCCAAATTTCAAGATTTAAACTTCCATGAATTGCGCAAAAAAGTTATACATGTTACATGACATGATGCGAGAGGAACCCACTTGGTGGCCACCTTTAGTTAACGGTCTGTTTGATAGTTCATGAAACGTGAAAAATGAGTTTCTTTGAAAAATGTGATTTGAAGATGAAGTCAAAGTGATTTTCCATCTTAGGAGGGAATATTGATTCCCCTCCCATCACAAGAAGTTTAATTCTCCGACAATTCATCCCATCCCACCGCCAACACTATAACTCATAGTTCTTAAACAATAAAATTGATTGCACTCGGCTTGGATCTCCATCGAGTTATTTATAAATAATTTTAATATTTTTTATTAAATAAAAAACTTAATTTTTCTACGAAAATATCATACATAATGGGGAGGATTATTTTTGTAAACACATCAGATTGCGACATGTGGCACCAATGAATCTGACCTGATATAGTAGAATTCACAAAGCCTCGAATTAATAGCCGAGTCAGAGGATAAGGAATCTCCTTAGACTCAACAATGGAAGTATCTAAACTTGAAATTCGGATGAACACATTTGCCTCGGAATTTAAATAAGAATAAATCGAGAGCAAGACATAACTTAGATCCTGAAGTATTAAGGATTTGGGTAAGATATGATATGTTGGAGATCCGACAAATCAAGAGTCAATCTAAAATAAGGGAAAACTCCCTTAAATAAGAGGATGATTGAAGGCAAGATCTAAATTAGAGATATTCTAATCCAACTAATTCCAAATTGAGATAAGGATAGAATTAGCAACAAGATCAGAGGGATCCTAGGGTTTCACATCTATATATATACATAGACAAAGGCGCAAAAAGGTATGAGATGATTCCCCTCTAAACCCTACGTTACTTTTTGTACCGAGATTCTGACTTGGGCATTAAAGAGGTTGTTACAGACACACCTATCAGTTCAACATGGTGAGATCATCAACATTCACAATGAATCCCTAGGTAGTGCAAGTTTTCACGTCTATAATTTAGCATTGTCCACGGGATCGATATAAGGAGAAACAACCAGTATGGTGAGAACGAGGCAAGAAGAAACTAGAGAGGCAAAGAACCATCCACCAGTCCTGAAAGATCATTTACAAATAATGCAACGTCTACTGATAAAAATGAGGGCAAAGATGTAATAGGGGCTCGAGCGCGAGAAAGATGAGATCCAGGGCAACCATAAGGGAGAATGACCAACTGAGGTAGATGTTGTTGAAGGGATCAAAAACAAGGTGGGTTCTAGAAAATAAAAAGAACCAACAGAGAGATCTCCTTCCTAAAGAGACTGAATGAGAAGAATATGAACAAATTGTGAATTCATGAGAATGCAAATGCAAGAAGGGAGTTCAAGTTTTAAAGTTCAACAGCTTTACAAAAAAACTTGCCACAAGGAGAATCTTTACTTCTACAAAATAATAATTATAAATCAAATAAACTTGTACCAAAATCAATAAAATTGAAAAATATTACACTTTCTGACAGTTGAAAACTTGAAGGAAAAACTTCTGGTCAAAAAACAAAAAATCAAGATATTGAATCAATAATCCAGTATTCAGATGAAATGTTGAACTAACATTTTCCTCTACAAGAAACTCAATCATAATCACAGATGACAGTTCATCAGTTTTCTCCATACCTAATTCAATTCCAAATACACAACCAATATATACTAAGCAAATTAATCAAGATGTTAAATTAAAATGTATTAAAATGAACAGATCCCAATAGCACATTACCAACAACCAAAACCAAGAGTATACAAACAACTTTCTTCCAATTCCTCTCCTACTCAATCTCAAGTGGAAGATAATACTACTCCTCCCCAAATTCATGTAATATCAAAATTTGTAATAAACAAACAACAAATCCAAGCAAAATATTTTTTCACAAAAATAATTATAAAGAAGAATTTGGAGATCACTCAGAAACCTATAAAACACAAGTTTGGTCATTCTATTATCAATATTTACATAAATAAGAAACTTCAATCCTATTTCTTGATTGGTATATTACTTATTTTAAACCTAGAACAACGTTAAAAAATAAAAGTCTTAATGTTATTAAACAAAACATATGGGATTTACCCCAAGAACGAACACTTGAATCTATTCATCCTCCCCCAATAAATGAAATAATCGTCTCAATAGGCAAAGATATTGTAATTGTGGCATCCCGCCAAACGCTAACACAAATCCCCATGTCAGATCTCGAGGTACTAGGTGACATCTCGAAATTTTAGCATGGTATCCTCTGTTTATGTTAGCATTCCAAGGCGTTCAACCTGCACCTGATAAACGACATACAATCCTGCATATATACATATAAAATATAATACTAGTGGAAGCCTATATACATCTAATAACGTACGAAAGATCAGAGTGCGAAAAAATAACCAGAATACAGGATTATACTAATATTCCTCACTTTAATAAAAGTCCTAACGCTCAGAACAAAATCTATAATACTTTTGGAAAAATCGACACCATCAGGGGCTATAACCCCAATACTCACCAAGTGATGGACTCTGGCTGTCTATCTAACTTACTAGATGATTCTCACTCGTTTTCTACACCTGCCTCGCCAAGCTTCGGATCTGAAACTAAAAAAATAGAGAATGAAAGGGTGAGTAACAATGGTTACCCAGTAAGGAAGAACACAATTTCTGCCAATAACCTCTTTTAATATGAACGAATAAGCATACTAAATCATTTTAAAATCTGTAAAATTTTACAAAAAAAATTACGATTAACTGATACATATAGTCAGGGATGAGCAACTAAGCATTTTAAAACTCACATTACATCGATAAGCAGTACTTACTATACATTTTTTTTATACAAATATAATTGATCAAATAGAAACATTAAACATGCATTTTATTTTATATATCAAAGTAAGGCAACATATACATAATACACTATGGTGGAGTATTGGAATTAGAGAGTTGGGATTCACGATTAGATTGCTCCCAGTTGGGACATGATGTTACAATTCTTCTCTGGCTTTTAGTTCATGATTTTGTGGCCAATCGCTCTATTTACCACGTTTGGTTGACCATTTATCCGGCTTAGGCTGGCCGTTTGACGTGAACGCAAGCAATGGGTCTCTTTTCGATGTGTCAGAATGTTTGACTACTATAGATTGTTAGTGATCACTGACTAATCATCTTCGTCTATATCTATCAAGCATTCATGTGATTCTCAAATATACAAACCATTCGTATACGACCACCTTTACATTACAAGTTCACTGATAAAGATAGAAAGGAATAAACCCAAATTACAGTTGTGACTCCACTCTCATACGCATCCCATACCACGTATGAACTTGGTGATCCCTACCGTACACCCCAGGATAGTCACCACTCCGGATGATATGACGCACTATCCCTTCAGGTATTCACAGACTCTTTAACAGCTCATAAAATAGCTACAGATATATATTATTTTCATTTGAAAATAAAAGAGAAATTAACAATACAAGGTTGAGAATGGATCTTCAGTTTCCTACTGTGGCGCCCCGTCAAACGCTAACACAAATCCCCATGTCAGATCTCGAGGTACTAGGTGGCACCTCGAAATTTCGGCATGGTCTCCTCTGTTTATGTTAGCAATCCAAGGCGTTTAATTAGCACTTGATAAACGGCATACAATCCTACATACAGATATAAAATATAATACTAGCGGAAGCCTATATAAGTCTAATAACGTACGAAAGATCAGAGTGCGGAAGAATAACCAGGATACAGGATTATACAAAATTTCTCACTCTAACAGAAATCCTAACACTCAGAACAACATGTATAATACTCTCGGATAAATCGACACCACTAGGGGTAATAACCCCAATACTCACCAAGTGACGAACTCTGGCTGTCTATCTGACCCACCAGATGATTCTCACTCATGCTCTATATCTGCCTCGCCAAACTTCGGATCTGAAACTAAAAAAATGGAGAAAGAAAGGGTGAGTAACAATGGTTACCCAGTAGGGAAACAAACAATTTCTGCCAATTACCCCTCCTAACATGAACGAATAAGCATACTGAATCATTTTAAAATAGTTAAAGTTTTACAGAAGAAATTACGATTAACTGGTACATATAGCCAGGGATGAACAACTAAACATTTTAAAACTCATATTACATCGATCAGCAGTACTCACTATAACATTATCTTTTTATACAAATCTAATTGATCAAAGGGAAATAATAAACATGGATTTCATTTTATATATCAAAATAAACAACAGATACATAATACACAATGGTGGAGTATTGGAATTAGAGAGTTGGGATTCACGACTGGATCGCTCCCAGTCGGGACATGATGTTACGATTCTTCTCTGATTTTTAGTTCCTGATTTTGTGGCCGGTCGCTGCACTTACCACGCTTGGTTGACCATTTATCCGGCTCAGGCTGGCCGTTTGACGTGACCGTAAGCAATGGGTCTCTTTTCGATGTGTCAGAACGTTCGACTACTATAGATTGTTAGTGATCACTGACTAATCATCTTCGTCTATGCCTATCAGGCGTGCATGTGATTCCCAAATATACAAACCATTCGTATACGACCACCTTTACATTACAAGTTTACTGGTAAAGATAGAGAGGAATAAACCCGGATTCCAGTTGTGACTCCATTCTCATACGCGTCCCATACCACGTATGAGCTTGGTGGTCCCTACCGTACATCTCAGGATAGTACACCACTCCGGATGATATGACGCACTATCCCTTCAGGCATTCACAAACTCTTTAACAGCTCACAAAATAGCTACATATGTATATTATTTTCATTTGAAAACAAAAGAGAAATTAACAATACAAGGTTGAGAATGGATATCCAGTTTCCTACCATGCAAGTGTGGCCACCCGGCCTAAAATAAATAACATAACGGAAACGTAAACAGCGCCTCGCGCTAACAGAAAGGAAATAAACATGCAACCAATAATATTATCCCTAGATATCTGTTCACCAACCTACACACAGCACAACAACGTAAAATGCAGACATCACCCCTCGGGTGTGACTCTGACATTTTACCGTTTCATACCCTTTTTCCTTTTTTTCGATTTTTACAATTTTCAATCTCTTCAATAAAACATCAATTTTCTGATATTCATCAACTCAACATGAGTTTATTGAATAGTAAATCGTTTTTCTAACTATGAAATTCATTTCTATCAAAAATCTCGAAAAAAAATACAAAACTTATATTAAAACAGGTCCGAGCGGTGCACAGGACCCAACTGGCATAAATAACCCGATAAAATATCCTACCCACGTATAATTTGTTAAAAATACAATTAAACATATCAAACATGCAATTTTTGGCGTGAATTTTTAAATAACATAAGAATTCTATATTTTGGAAACTCACCACATATTTTTAATAAAATCCTAAATGCAATTTTCACAATCTACGATTACTAATAGAAATTGAGAGTTCCTTACAATCTCCAGGCAAAAGGATCGAGGCGTGTGTGCGGAAATCGAGGCGATCGGCACGAAAATCGAGACGGACCGAATTTCGAAGCGGCTGATTTTTGAAATCGATCTGGTGGTTTCGAAAATCTCGATGTGCTCGTCTCTTCTCCCTTCTACGACGAAAGACGGTTTGACCCCGAAATCGATGAAAACCGAGGTCGAAGTTACGAAAATCTCCGTATAAAAATACGGCTGATTTTTGACTATACGGGGTGAAAAAGACGAGAAAACGGAAGGAATTTGATTGGGTTGTGTAGAGAATGAGGCTGCGGACGTTTCTCCCTTCTGCGTCGGAAGACGGTTTGACCCCGAAACAGACGAAATTCGAGGTCAAAGTTTCGAAATTTCCGTATCCAAATACGGCTGATTTTTGATGATATCGAGTGAAATAGAAAGTGAAACAAAGAAAGGTTGGGGGGTTTTGTAGAGAACGTAGCTGCGGACATTTCTCCCTTCTGCGTCGATCGTCGACGGCGAACCGTTTGTGAGAGATCTGAGGTGGAAGGTCGAAGAGAAAAAATTTCGTTTCGTATAAGTCTCGGCTGTTTAGACGCGTTGGGGAAGATGACATATAAAAAAAAATTAAAAATATTATTTAAATAAAATGTGGGACGAATTCGGTATTTTGTCAATTGTTTCGATCGATGATAACTTGATCATCCGGACTCCAAAACTGACAAATGAATATTCTATTTCACCTAATTTTTCGTTCCGGATCTAATGGTATAGTCAATTTCTACAAATTATGTCTCCATAAAAAAATTTACATTTTTGGCCTGATGTGACCCCTAAACTTGATGTCGTTTTCGTTTTTGGCGATAATTCGACTTCTTGATCTCCAAAAATGACAAATAAATAGTCTATGTTGAATAATTTTTCGTTATGAACCCAATGGTATGATCGAATTTTAAAAATTATTACTCTAACAAAAAGTCACTGTTTTAGCCTAGTCCGACCCGATAATCGAGGATTTTGCAACTTTTATATTCGGACTCGCATTTGAGCGTGCTTACAGGCTAAACTATGTTTTTCGATCATTTTGAATCTGATGGTGAGGTCAGATTCCATTAAAAATGATCAAAAACATCCTAAAGTTTTACCCCTAAATCCCACTTTCAAGATTTTCTTAATATTCCACTATTTATTTTTTTCCTCGAGATACGAATTAAAAATTCGGGGTGTTACACCTACCATGCAAGTGTGGCCAGCCGACCTAAAATAAATAACGGAACGGAAACGTAAACAGTGTCTCGTGCTAACAGAAAGTAAATAAACATGCAACCAGTAATATTATCCATGGATATCTGTTCACCAACCTACACACAATATAACAATATAAAATGCAGACATCACCCTCGGGTGTGACTCTGACATTTTACCGTTTCATACCCTTTTTCCCTTTTTTCGATTTTTACTGTTTTCAATCTTTCAAACAAAATATCTACTTTCTGATATTTATCAACTCAATTTGAGTTCATTGAATATTAAATCATTTTTTTTCAATTATGAAATTTATTTTTCATCAATAATACTGAAAAAGTACAACACTTAGATCAAAACGAGGTCCAAGCGGTACACAGGACCCAACTGACAGAAATAGCCCGTTGAAATATCCTACCCACGTATAATTTGTTAAAAAATATAATTAAACATATCAAATATGCAAGTTCTGACATGAATTTAAAATAACCGATTGAATTCTATATTTTTGGAAACTTACTACAAATTTTTTTAATAAAATCCTAAATGCAATTTTCACAATTTTTTTAATAAAATCGTAAACCAAACAAGTGATATCATAGGAACCCATGTTCTAGTATTCGGGTTGTCAATGGATTGGATTAGACCTAAAATCTGATTTGTTCTTATCCGATAACTTTGGATCCATATTGATAATTTGGGATTTGATAAGGATCGAATCCAATAACTTATCAAATTGATTTTGAATCCAACCATGTAGCGATCTATAGGAGTCGATCCAAATAAAATGTAAGGTAGTATTTGTTTGCGTTATTTTTCAGTGCTTATTGCTGAAAAAAATTAAATTCAGCACTTTTTGTCAAAATAATGCGTTTGTTTACTTTATATTTTCAATGCTTATTGCAGAAAATAAGTGAAAAAAATTCAACACTATTTTGATGCTGAAAAAAAAGTGTTGAAGCAGTAAGCACTTTGCTTTTTTCGACACGAACAAGTATGCCCTTTGTTTTTTTGAGCATGGACAAGTATGCTTTTATTCTTAAAAAGATATTACCTCTTATATCCCATGGATAAGTATATAAGCACCCCACAAATTAATAAACCCACACCATGACTAAATTATTTTGTCTTATATGGGTTAAAAGTTTTGGAATGAGTTGATTTTTGGTGAGGATGATCTCCTCATTAGTATATAAGCACCCCACAAATTAATAAACCCACACCATGGCTAAATTATTTTGTCTTATATGGGTTAAAAGTTTTGGAATAAGTTGATTTTTGATGAGGATGATCTCTACAATGAGGAGATCATCCTCACCAAAAATCAGCACATCCTGAAACTTCTAACCTTATCAAAACAAGTTCAAGAATCGTAAATCATCCTTTTTTTTTTTTTTTTTGAAAACTATTTTTGACGAGTTAGAAGTTTTAAAATGGACTGATTTTTGGTAAGGATGATCTCTAGACAATATAGACCATCCTCACTAAAAATTTACTCATTCCAAAAACTTTAACCCATGTAAAACAAAAAAAAAATTGGCTATGGTATGGGTTGCCCTTATTAATTCATAGGGTGATTTTATAATTACACATCCTTCATTTCCATCCAAAATTATTCATCCAAAATTAAGTTATTTTAATGTTGATTTCAAATTTTGGTGACTTGTATGACATTATTATTTTTAATTTGAAATTTTTGGGCTTTTATAAATAAAAATTATTATTTATAAATTGAAGATTTGAGTATTATTTATTATTTAAAAATGAATTGTATTTTAATTTTATAAGAAATAATATATTTTATTGTGTTTAATAAGAAATAGGCATTTGAAACATGCAAACAATGTATAATATGATTGTAAGGGTAACAAAGACAATTTACTAGCTTCAGCAATGTGTAACAAATATAATTCAGCATCTAAACAAACAACTTTTTCAGCACTTAAATTCAGCACTTAGTTTCAGCGCTTAATGCTATTCAACACTTATTTTTTTTAATTTATCAAACAGCACCTAAATATATAAATTATATTATATATATTTTTATTTAAATTTATTTAGATTCTATATCTCAAATTAGATTTGATCCAAACCGGACCGGTCTTATTGTTATTGGATTAGGTTTGGATGCTGATATCTAGAAATGAATAAAACCCAATCCAGCAAGAGTCCAATCCTTATTGTATTGGTCCAAAATCAAACTGATCGGATCCAGATCCGATCCATTGACATTTGACAACCCTTCCTTGTACAAGTGTAAAAGAGAAGAGATTCCAGGGGACTTCTTTTGAAAAGCAGGTACAGAGCTGCCTCTCCAAAGTGGGCCCGTGAAAGAAGAAGGTGGAGGTGTGTTTGATGGATTTTGTGTATGTGGGACCCAATTCCATGATAGTCGATAGTGATAGGTTTGGATTTATTTTTGCTTATAAAAGAAGTATACTTCTTTCTCTCAGAGTGCTCAGGATTCCCTTACTAGCTGCCAACATGCTCTCGTTATTGATGTTGTCCCCTCTCTTTCTTTCTGTGTGTGTGTGTGTGTGTGTGATATTGCTCTTATTTCAATCACCACCAATAAAGCCGCACTAGTTCTTGTTTTTGGCCTACTTTAGCTTCTTGGGTTTCACTTTTGAGTAAGGATTAAAGAGTTGTTGCAAGAGCAAAAGAAGAAGAATAAAAAAACCAGGTTTTTGGGGATTCTTCATCCCAACCTTCTCTCTTCCTTCACCTGTTCTTGCTATTTGAGTTACTGTATCTTCATGGTTTATGTTGTTAATGATAATTCTGATTATATGAGCTTTCTGGGTTCTTGCAGAAACCTCATTTAGTACTTAATAATGACTTTGCTAGTAAGGATGGTAAGAAGAGTGATTTTGGGTTTATTTATTTATTTAAGAGTGATTTTTATTTATTTTTTATTGGGTCTTCATGGTTTATGTTATTAATGAAGATTTACATCAATGGGCTTACTGGGTTGTTGCAGAAACCTCATTTAAAGCTTAATAATGGCTTTGGAGATTAGAAGAAGAATGATTTTGGGGGTTTGATTGATGTTTTAGAAGAAAGAAATTCAAATTCATTTTTTCCTTCATGAAGACCATGTCTTCATCTTCTTCACTACCATCTGACCCTCATGAGCCATCCAATTATGATGAGCTCTCAAAGCAGATGAGCTTCCTCTTGTCAGATAGTCTCAAGGTATACTCACTCTAGTATTTTTGGGTTTCTGCTTTCCATTTTAGATTAGGGAAGATTTTGCTTGTATGCCTAAAATGGGATTCTTTACAGATTCTACAACATGGGTAAAATTTAATAAAATTGAGTATTTAATGTAAATGGTTATAGTCTAAGAAGAATATAAGAATTTGGGTATCGAAATTGTATCTTAAGTTTTTTATGCTCTTTGCTTAGTTCCTCAACTTCTTAAAAAAAAGTTACATTGATATAAGAAATTTATTGTTCCATTAAGACTATTTTCAGCATAAGAAGCATGACTTACTTGTAATGTAATGGCAATGGACATTTTATGATTTCATGCAAGTCTCAAGGATTTGGATTGTATTTTTACTGATTAATGAAAATGGGTCTGAAACTTCTTTCTCGTATTGCATTGGGTTTTTTAGGATTTGAAGAATCTTAGATCACAATTGTATTCTGCGGCTGAGTATTTTGAAGTCTCCTATACCAACGATGACCAGAAACAAATGTGGGTCTCCTCTGTTAAAATGGGTATTTATTGTTTGAAGATGGCCATTTTTTTTTGTTTCCTAATTTGGGTTTTCATTCTGGGTTTCATGTAGAGTGGTGGATACCTTGAAAGATTACACCATTAAAGCTCTTGTTAATACTGTTGATCATTTGGGTTCTGTCTCGTATAAGGTGAACGGTTTCTTGGATGAAGAGGTTGATGAAGTTTCTGAAACAGAGCTTCAAGTTTCTTGTATTGAACAGGTACTTTTTGATCAGGTTCACTTCTTATATATTTAATTTGACAATGTATATGGATGTAGGACTTTTTTTTCTTTAGGGTTTCACTATTTTCTGAAAGAAATTCAAATTAAGAAGATTTAAAGACCAAAATATTTGTGGAAGTAAGATATTTCACAGCCAATATGAAGTGATAAATTTCCTATCTAATTTCAAATATAGTGACAAAGTTCAATTCAGCAAGGGAGTCTTTTTGGTTTAATTCAAGAAAGATGTAGAAAAGATTGTGCGGATTATAAACATGATGTTTTTGAGCAATAAAATATGCATATTACTGAGTTAGTGTTTTGAGAGGAGAGAAGTGGAAGTTAGGTTGATTCCGTCGGTCATATATATATAAGGGAAATGTTCGGCACCCTACGCTTTACCCTACACTTTACCCTACGTGTTTTGTCCTACATGGGTTAGAAGTTTTGGAATGGGCTGATTTTTGGTGAGGATGATCTCTACGGTTAGAAGATCCTCCTCACCAAAAATCAGCCCATTCCGAAATTTCTAGCCCCATGTTTACAAGTTGAAAAATCGTGAACCGTTCTCACGGTAGATGATCTAACCATTTTTGATGGGGTTAGAAGTTTTGAAATGGGCTGATTTTTGGTGAGGATGATCTCCTCACCGTAGAGATCATCCTCACCAAAAATCAGCCTATTCCAAAACTTCTAACCCATGTAGGACAAAACACATAGGGTAAAGCGTAGGGTAAAGTGTAGGGTGCTGAACAGGACCCTATATATATATTTATTCAACAACTCGCTGACTAATTTAGAGAATTGTCGATTAACTCCACGAATCACCAATTAATTGGGCAACCCCTCATTATCCTAATTGTTCCTAATTTTCGGAAAAATTCTGACAATTTTGTGACTGTTTGAAATTAAAGTAGGAGCTCTCTTAAGATCTCGAAAAGCAAACATGGCTGGAAAGTTTGCGATAAAAACTTGAAAAGGAAAATTGATTTAAGGGATGGGAGTAAAATGTGATCATTGAATCCATCTTTGAGATTGATTACAGAACTACAATAAGAAGAAGAAGAAATTTTAGCTCATTTGTCTAGCATACGAAAACTTACAGAGCCCAAACACAATTTCTAAAGAATTATCCTTCCCAGCCAATGTCAATGCTTTAGGGATTTTAGTGCTTCTCAGTTAAACCGAAACGGATGTTGATTGAGATAGTAAGAGAAGATTTGAAGGTTAACACTTTACATATTAAATATGGCTTCTATATAAGTGGAAGACGATTCATGTTGCCAACCCCAAATAATATGAACAATGAGAAGATATTGGGACAGTTCCAATAATCTGTTTGGGTCAAATTTTGACTTATGACGTCTCCCTTGATGAAACCCTTTGAATGCTGGACCGAATGTCCTTCATGCTTGTCAGACGGGAAGATGGCATATTTTGTTCCATAATTACTGTCAAGATTATTAAATTGTTGAAGATTTTGCATTACGTAACCTCTACTACTATGCTTATCATCTTTTGAATAGAAATTGAAACTACACGTACTAACTTCTTTTCTGTTTCTTTTTTTTTTTTTTTTTCTTTTGGCGGAGTATTTTAGAGACTAAGGACATGTCAAGAGTTTATTGATCATGAGGGCCACAGTCAACAATCCTTGGCAATACCGACTCCCAAGTACCATAAGCGTTACATCTTGCCAGGCAAATACACTCACTCTTCCTTGCTCTTGTCTCTTCATCTTCCAAAGTTTTTGATCTCCAAAACCAACTTTCACGGGTTTCACCAGGTTTCGTGAATTTTGTATTCAGTTGGGGAGACTGCCTCTGAATATAAAGTGCCAAAATATCAAGGTTGTGGCCTAGCTGATGAAGACAAATTGCATCAATCAAAGAATGGTACCTTTTTAATTTCTTTATTCCCAATCTCACCAATGCGATGTTCAAAATATCAGGATGATTTGAATGTTATATAATGTGCTTGCTTTGTTACAGCTGCTCGAGCAGCAATGAGAGACATCCCACCATCGTTATCCAGGTAAATCTCAACATTATATTGGCTAATTCATGAAATTAATGCTCTGACTTCCCCCAAATTGTAATAAAATTAATTGGATTCCCATACAGAAAAGGCCGTTCTCCGTCACCTTCTCCTCGATCTTCGCAGCGACCGGGTACCTTTCTGTTCTCAGGTAAACAAAATTGTGTTCCTATGGAAAGATCTCTACTTTTTTGTGTTCTTTATGTATTACTGGTAACATTTATCCATAAATCAGACAAACTGAGAGCCTCGGAGAAACGAAGTGCCTCACCACATCGCTCTAAGTTTCCACTACTACGTTCTGGATCGTTCTCAAGTAGGTCAACCACTCCAAACTCAAGTAGACCAACAACCCCTATAAAAAGTAGACCGACCACTCCGAACTCTTCTAATGCAAGACAACGGGTAAGAATCACGGTATAGAAAACAATGAAATCTGTTAATGATCGTAGAATTACGCTTCTTTATCACGTTAAATAACTTGAATTCTTGAAAATATGCTTTTTATGTTCACTTGGAATTTTCTTCTCTTGTTTTGTGCTTGTAGTACCCTTCGGAGCCTCGTAAATCAGCTTCAATGCGTGTCCATGCTGAAAGGGACAACGGTAAAGATATTGAACATCACCCCAGCAAGAGTAAACGTCTGCTTAAAGCCTTGCTTAGTCTGCGCAAGTCGAAGAAAGATGAAATGCTTTATACTTTCTTGGATGAATACTAAGAAGAAAAAATGAAATTAAACAAATGCAGTGAGGAGGGGAAGGAATCAGCAAACTACCTTAAGAGCTGAGTTTTCAATAGTCCCATGTTTTTTCTTTAAAAGCCAATACATAGATGCAATTGTTTTTGAGTGCAAGATAAGCTCGTGAGAAAATTACTAAAACAGCTTTTATTTTTGCCAAAATTACTAAACCAGCAATCTCCTTGATTTTGTAATTTTATTTTTATTTTTATATATACTGTTATCTGATGTACCATCGTAGCACAAACAATTTGATGAATATACCTTCATGCATTTGCGATGAAAAACATTGTTGATTCAGTATTTTTCGCAAAAAAAACTCCATCGTTTTCATAAAACATCATAACCTCAATCCTGTACCATGGATGATTGATTATGCATCTCATTGAAAGGAGTATATTTGTGTTTACATAGAGCTGAAAGTACTTATTTCTTCTTAA
Source organism: Akebia trifoliata (assembly GCF_017979445.1). Lineage (NCBI taxonomy): Eukaryota > Viridiplantae > Streptophyta > Magnoliopsida > Ranunculales > Lardizabalaceae > Akebia > Akebia trifoliata. The sequence continues at coordinate 1,369 of NW_028237692.1, read as the reverse complement.
GAAATAAGCGTAACAAGTAATATTTTTTATGTGTATTATAGGAATTATAAACATAAATTTTGTTATTAGAGATATCACATAAAAGAATGGAGCTCATTTAAAAGATCTGAGAGATTTATGATGGATCCATTTTTATGTTGGCCAAAATCATTATGCATTTTAAATTTTGGCTGTCGATTTTTCGATATCTTTTACCCTAGAGGGGCTGAGGTGTCATTTGAGCTGATGTGGCAGTCCACATGAGCCAAACAAAGACTTTGGCCTAGATTCTTTATGGTCCTAATCTTTTTTTGAATCGTGATAATCTGACTACCCCACTTGGCACACTCATTCCTGACGTGACAAGTTTGAGAGCTGCAGCTTTGTACACCTCAGGATACATGTTTCCCTCGGGATTCACTTTTTTTATGGGGAAGTGCAATTGTGTATCTTGAGGCGTACAGATCTATGGCTCCCAAACTTGTTACGTCAGGAGAGTCAATTGAGTTGTGCCACATGGGGTAGTCAGATTGAATAATGCTGAAGTGACCTCAGGCTGGAACCTCATATGGCACTTCTTGTTGTGAAAAAGCATCTATGGTTCCTATCCACTTTCTCATTAAGAAGTGTTAAGAAGTGCGATATGAGGTTCTATATTATCACGACTCTCTTTTATTTACAATGGAATCTGCTGCAGTGACATTAAAATTGACATCGATTCACACATTGCTGAAGTGGATGTGTACCCACGGAGCCATAGATGCTTTCATTGAGATATGAGTGAAAAGCATCCATGATTCTGTATGCCCCACCACATCAGAAATGTGTGAATCAATGTCGGTTTCAATTTCACACCAGGACGACCCTTTTAAAATATGAGTAGCGTTCAATGGCAAATTTTTTGGCATAACATTTTTTAAAACATGAGTTAGAAGTTTTGGAATGGACTGATTTTTGGTGAGGATGATCTCTACACCGAGGAGATCATCCTCACCAAAAATCAGCCCATTCCAAAACTTCTAACTCATGTTTTGAAAAATGTTTTGCCAAAAAATTAGCCATTGAACGGGACCCTTAAAATATATACCCACCAACATGATGGTCACACGTAAAGTTTAAAATATCATTTTGATGTAATATTTGACCAAGTGTGTAATCAAAAATGCTTTCGACCAAAACATTCTAAACTTATTGAAACCTGAAGCACTGCAAGTCTGTTTCAAATAACATGAAGTACTCTGCACAAAGGTAGGAGGGATAGAATCGGCGAGTCTATGAGCAGATGGGCAAAGCAAACTGTGATATAAGGAAAGAGTGTACCACGTGGAACTTTGGGGGACTATTGACATCAAACTTTTGATAACCATGCTGAAATCGAAGTCATTGGTGG